>NC_056600.1:37039906-37040084 GCF_018340385.1 Cyprinus carpio
AACAATATCTGCAGAGAACATAAAATATCAATTTTATTTCAGTTTTCGTTTTTGTGTTTCAGAAGAAAAATCAGTATTAAAGCATCTCTCCATTACGGACTGTTCTGAAAGAAGAATTTATGCAAACACGTATAAATGCTTTAAAAACTTTAACAGAGATGTCTAGAGGGTATTTAAC
>NC_056600.1:37040145-37041127 GCF_018340385.1 Cyprinus carpio
TGGAAAACGCCACAACCTGAACACCGTCACAACCCTGTGGCGCTGCAATTGTCGACAAGCCGCGGCTTTATTCAACTAATCGCAGGTTTATATTAAATTAACATCTATAATCCATAATGAGCATTAATATACTCCACGCTCAAGCACATGCATTAAGTTTGCCCCAAAGCACAGGCAGAAATAGCCCAATAATTGTAAAAAAGGAGACATTTTAATTATTTATTAATAAACAAATGTTTTCTTGTCGGCTGCAAGATGAAATTCACAGTGCTGGCTCTCTCCACATGGACTCGCCTTTAAAGAGAAATGCAATCTTCACAGATAACATAATGCTTTCGTTCTGAATTGTAAACGTAATAACGTAAATCTTCACAGATAACATAATGCTTTCGTTCTGAATTGTAAACGTAATAACGTAAATTATTTTTTACATGCAATTATCCAAAATAAAACCAACAAAAGATTTGTAATGAAGATAAAACAAATAAGAATAAATGCTGCGCGTGCACTCAGCATCACTCGCGCCGCGCAAATCTTGCACGCAGACATTTTACACACCTGCATTTAAATGCGGCTGCAATTTTATTTTTTTACTTAAATTATATGAAAGCAAGTAAAGAAGACTCCATTTAAAATCACTGAAGTTGTCTATTAATGAAGCTCTTTTTTTTTTTTTACATCATTTGCACTTTAGTGGTTATAATGAGAGAACTAATCGTGAGGACGTTTTATTAATCCGTCCATTCTTTAGAATTTCAATGATTTAGCTAAATCGTGCAGGTTTAATTTATTCATTTCTTGTTTTAATTAGGCCTGAATAATGGGAACGAAATTATACAGTGCCTCACGTTTTACTAAAAAAAATAATAATAATAATTTATAAAACACGCAACAATTTCTTAATCAGTGTACAGACAAATATATTTTCCCAAGAAGTTGCCTGTCAAAATAAAGGACAGGTAACGAATAACAAAAATGCATT
>NC_056600.1:37041227-37044522 GCF_018340385.1 Cyprinus carpio
GCCCAGCAGAATCAAACGGCAGCCGCACGGGACATGCGCTGCGGGAGGAGTGAGAGGTCCATGGGCCGTGGCCCGGCGGAGAAGCTCTCACTGTCACCCACAGATCTTGCGCTGCGGGAGGAGCGGTCCCCTACTTTCGGCAGAAACGCGGGGCGGGTGATGGCGACGAGGAGTCTGCTGCGCTCGCGAGGTGAGGCGTGCAGCGATGCCATACTCACTCTGGCATCAATACGCATGAGTCATCAGCGCTGCCTCCCTGGCTGATGTTGGAATGCAATTGGCAGCATACCGGTGACGTCAGCGAGGACGGGGCGGCCGCATCCAGGAGCTGGTGAAGCGGCATCGCGAAAGGCTGGCGAATGCGTCCGTGATTTTACTCTTTATAAACTGCTCTTTTAGCCGGCTACGCCAGGGGAATCACCTGCAGGGAGGACAGCTATATCTGCGCCGTCACGCCGACCAGGAACAGACTTTCCAAATACAAAGATGAACTGGCTTTGTAGTGATAGCTCATCAACTTTCGTCTCCAAAGCAAAAATCTGAATGAGGCGGATGCACCTGTCACTTCATTTACACCAGAGGCATGGGAGGGCACAGGTATAAAATCCACTAGCCAATTTTCATTGGCGTTTTCTCTTAAACTCAGAGATGACCTCTCACTCCTCCCGCAGCGCATGTCCCGTGCGGCTGCCGTTTGATTCTGCTGGGCCGTCTCATGGCGGCCCCAGCGTGTCTTTCGGTGGGCTGCCTGAGGATCAGATGTCGATTGCTGCATCGGGGGATGGGCTATTGGCCTCTGAGGATGAGGATTCGGCAGGGCTGCCCCCCTCGGGTGTTGCCGCTGCTGCCGAATCTGACTTAGAGTTGTTAAAGTGTAAGTACACTTTAAGTACCAAACTTTCATCTGTGAATATTAAATATTTTAACTAGTGCTTTTCTTTCATTTTCCCTGACTGCAGCCGTCAAATGTAACACATCAGCGAAGCAAAACTGACGTCTATTTGCGAAAATGTGCTTGTTTGATAACTTGTGATTAAAGCGCCACTCAGCGGTCAAAAGCTGCAAATGCACTTTGCAGATGCCGCGGCGGCGGTACGAGCGGCGGTAGAAGCAACATTTTGGATGGCCACCTACTGTATATATATGTATATATGTATGTGTATTATTATTATTATTATTATTATTTTTTCTTTTCTTAGAGATGTATTATAGCAATCTTCATGCAGTTGTACTGACACTGGTTGTGTGGGTGGGTAATATGGAAGGGGGTGGGAGGTTATAGTTTGTTAAAGCAATACGTGGAGTATTCGAAAAGCCATGGACTCACTGAATCACAGCAACCTCTTTGACTCATTATGATCGACTGAAATAAAGTTCCTACACTGTTGTTTTATTTCCCTCTCTGTTCACTCACAATCACAAGTTCAGTAGGTTTAACTTTCCACAACACCACTTCCTGCTGGAGTGTCATTTCACTTTCTGATATGATCGTGTACTCCTCAAGAACAATTTTAAAGGAATAGATGACAGAAAAAATAATAATAATTACCTTCAGGTTAGTGGCAAGACCAGAAATTTTAAAGTCAGTGGACCTTGAAGAAACTGAAAAATATATTAATTCCTTTCAGCCATTGAAGGCCAGATTCGGCAAAGGAGGGTTAAAACTTCAGATGTGAAATGGACAAGAGACCCATTCCCATTCCAGAAGCAAGTCAAGTTTATTTGCTGGAAATGCAGAAAATTTAATATTTTATATATTGACCATTGTTTATGCTTTTCACACAGGGACAAGACAGGAGTACTTCAGATGTGCAGTGTCGCCTGATGTGTATGATTTAATTTTTTTTATATTTGCTGTTGTTTATGATTTTAAATGGTGTAAAAGTTTTTTGTCGATGTTTCTGTGTGTTATTTTATTTCATTGTTCTGCGTAGAAGATGATGAATTGGAGGACAATTCAGTTAAAAGCTCTAGCTTGGCAGACTTGCCTGACTGGGAATTACCGCCACTGCCTGCATTGGAGGACAAGAAGGCAAAAAACAGAGAATTCAGTTAAGCTCTAGCTTGTGAGATTGTTGGCTTGGTTAGAATGCTTTTAAAAGGCATTATGCTTTGTATCCTTGTGAATTCCCCTGTCATGTGCTGTGCTTGTGTTGTTCCTGTCTCATTGACATTGTTTCAACCACTGGCATAATGAGAATATTTTCTAGTACAGGGGTTCTGTAGAGTTCAGCTTCAGCCTGGATCAAACTCACCTGCCTGTAACTCTAGTAATCCTGAAGACCTTTGCCTTGTCCAAATACCCTTGTGGTCTTGACCACTTGAGAGCACTTGTATGCGACAGGAAATGTGTGCACAAGACTGTCCCAGATCTTAAAAACACCAAAGCGCAGTGCCCTTAACGCACACTATCTAGTGCGGTATTTGAGGCTTTGTTTATCCCATCATGCAAGACTTTTGCCAGATCATAACCTTTCCAGTGTAAGTTAGTGTTTCAGTGGTACCACTGTCCTGCCTCTGAAGGAACTCAGGCAGTTCAGCACTGACAGAGACGTGCCGTCATACTCACCGAGTCTAACTCCATACCGAGATAAGAGATTCTCTGTGCAGGGGAGAGCTTGCTCTTCTCTCGGTTGACCTGAAGCCCCAACTGACTGAGGTGCCGGAGCACGAAGTCCCTGTGATCGCACAACTCCTCTCGGGACCGGGCCATAATGAGCCAGTCGTCAAGATAGTTGAGGATCCTGATGCCCACTTCCCAGAGTGGGGTAAGGGCGCCCTCCGTGACCTTCGTGAAGACACGGGGGGACAGGGAGAGCCCGAAGGGGAGGACCTTGTACTGCCATGCCTGACCCTCGAATGCAAACCGCAGAAACGGTCTGTGACGAGGGAGGATTGAGACATGAAAGTATGCGTCCTTCAGGCCGATCGCTGCAAAACAATCCTGGGCTTGGACGCATTTGATAATACGTTTCTGCGTCAACATCTTGAACGGGAGCTTGTGCAGGGCCCGACCCAAGACTCGCAGAGATCCAGGATAGTCGGCCACCGCTTTGGGTATGATGAAGTAGGCTGTAAACCCGGGCCTCATCTCGGGGCTGGAGGGACTGCCTGACAGACCCCTTCGGCCAGCAGGACAGCAATGTCTCTGCGGTAAGATAGGAGGCGCCCTGGGCTGCTACCGGTCCCCAGGAACACCATAGAACTTGGGAGGTCGCCGGGCGAACTGAATCCTCCCGAACTTGGGAGGTCGTGGACGATTCCCTCCAAGTGGCGGGCGCGCTTTGTGGCACAG
>NC_056600.1:37044530-37050601 GCF_018340385.1 Cyprinus carpio
AGATTATAAACATGAGTAAGAATCTCTTTTTTGTTGTTATATACTTGTACTAGTTTTCACTAGCATTAACAAACATTTTACTAGTTAGACTTTTTCAAAGACTTTTTTCAAACTATAATTCTGACTAAATGTATAATCAATGAAATATTATGAAGTTTCAATAACAATATATACTACCTATACCATTCAAAGAAAGCGATGTATAATAATATAAATGTATTAACAAATAAATGTAACTGTAACAAAATGTTACAATCATTGCTGTTCTTTCGAATTTATCCCCCTCTAAACCTAAAAAAAATTCTCAGCTCTTTTCAACATTAATAATAATAATAATAATAATAATAATAATAATAATGATGATAATAATAACAATAAATGTTTTTTTGTAGAAAATAAGATTGTTAAAGGATTTCTGAAGGATTGTGTGACTGGAGTAATGATGCAAAAAAAATTCAGTTTGAAAGTCAGCTTTGATTGTTCCTAATAAACTGTTTAACTGTACTCACAAGTGAATATTAAATTATGTTGTGGGATAATTAAATATATTCTAAATAAACTACAAACATAAAATTATATACATTTATTTTGTCCTCACATTCTTTCTTGTAACTCATCCCTCTCAGTGACACAGCTGACTGAATGGCTCATTATGCAGCTCATTATGCAGGCCTTTGTCTTCTCAGGTGTGAATTCATGATAGTTGGCAGCCTACTCGCATATGACTTTTACCAACAAAAAAGTGTCTTAGAAAATTTAAATCAATATATTGTTTTTCTGTAAGTGAGTAAACAAGATGATTTTCACATCATTTAGAAAAAAAAAAAAAATTCTAGGCTACAAGCTCCAGTTCTCAAAATTCCTGGGAACCAATTTTCTGTATGTGTTTTATTGCCTTATTCAAGTGATTTAACATTTTAGTTTTTTCACTAACCACGCTATAACATTTTTTTTTTCTCAAAAAACACAATCATGTACATACATGCTGCTCACATATTATTATAGCCCACAGTTTGTGCTGATTACAGTGAGATTAGACTTTAGCCATTTAGATATTTATTGTACTTATTATAGTAATTACAATAACTGTAATAGTAACTAGGTACTAGCAAACCTACCCCTAAACCCTAACCCCAACCTATGTAGTTATCTTGTATTACCAGAACTTTCTTAGATACAAAATACATTTAATAAGAACACTTTTAAGAAATTTTATGTAAGTACGTGCTGCATTATATGTGTACGTTCATACTTATGTTTTAGATAAATGTAATCCTTTGTAAAAGAAAGATAACAACAGTGTAACCTCTGCGATTTAATAAAAACATTTCAAGGTAAGTAATTAATTAATTTAGTGATGTATACGTTTTTTTAAGACTTTTGTTTGTTAATGGTAATGAACTGCCTCCTCTGGTGTAGCCTGGTTTCTCCCAAGACTTTTTTTCTCCCTCTGCCACCAAAAAGGAGTAATTTGCCACAGTTGCCTGTGACTTGCTCCAAGGATGAAAGCATTAAGGGGTTTGTTCACCCAAAAATTAAATTTCTGTCATTAAGTAACTTACTCACTCTCATGTCATCCCAAATCCGTAAAATACCCAACATGACTACAGTGGTTCAAACCTAATGTTATGAAGCGACGAGAATACTTTTTGTGCGCAAAAACAAAAATATCCACTATATTCAACAAATTCTTCTGTCCTGTCATACTGCTACACTATTTAGTTGCAGAGCTCCAGTGTTAACATCAGAACTTGGGCTCAGTTTGGCCGAAGCATGCGTGTGATGCTGACAGAGGAGCTGGCCAATAATGATTCGGCATTCGGATGTAAGTACATGGAAGCTCTGAACTGCATTCACTACGTCAACTGCGTATGTTAACAGTTCAAACTGTTAAATAAAGTTTTTTTTTTGTTTTGTTTTTGCACACAAAAAGTATTCTCATCACTTCATAATATTAAGGTTGAACCACTGTAGTCACATTGAATATTTTGATCTCTTTAATACCTTTCTGGACCTTGACCTTGGGCTCTCTGCGCCCCCATTGACTACTATAGGCAGTTCAAGTTGGATAGAAAGACCTTTGGCATATACTTTGTAACTTTTAAAATAGTTTACATGCACAAACAGCTATATTAGTACCTAGAGGAAAAGTAAAATCCAAAAGAGGATAATATAGGCCCATTAAATTACACTGCTCTGTACATAAACTCTTTTCTTCAGTGACTCTGTTTGTTATCCACATGTGTCATGACTAATGGTCATTAATCACTTATAGAGTTAACCTACTTAAATTCACTACAACACTGCTTCAGTTTTACTTTTACAAAGTGTAACACTGCTGTTTTTTCAGTGATTCTTTTGTAAACATATTGAATCACTGGAATGTTTGTCATATATGCCAACTAAAGTTTATTTATTCTTCCAAGGTTTGTACTAATATGGTGCACTACCTCAACAACGAGACAAGCCAGGATCAGCATGTCTTGGTGCTTGGAGACAAAGAAAATTCCTTTCAAGTTTTCACCATTTTCAATGAAGAGGCAGTTGAAAAGGAGACCTTATTTCAAGCAGTGAATGAATGCTTCAAAATGTTCTACATCTATGACAAACTACCCAAAGCCCTCTGCTCCCATTTGGGAGTTCTTGCATCATGGAATCTATAATATTCCTGGAGAAGTTACTTCTACACATTGCTGCCTCCTAAAAATCTTTGTATTCAAAGCCACTGATCATCAGTAGATCCAGTAGCCAAAACACACGTTAAAGGGTTAGTTCACCCAAAAATGAAAATTCTGTCATTAATTACTCACCCTCATGTCGTCCCAAACCCGTAAGACCTCCATTCATCTTCGAAACTGTAACAGTACATGTCTTTAAGGAGAGGGTACCAACACGTGGAATCCAAAAGTGAGGTTTTTAATCCCCAACAACTGCGAAGAACAAACACATACATAACGTTATGAAAAACAAAAAACAGAAAAGGAACTGACCAAATAGGAAAACCAAAGAAGAAGAGAATCCATGACTGTATATCCCCCCCCCCCCCGGAAGTCTCGTCCCGAAGCAAACACCCGGGAGGGGGTGGGCGAGGAGGTCTCGCGGGCGGATCTGGAGACTGGGCGGCCATGGTGGATCTGCCTCAGAGGCCGCGCCCCAACCCCCGCCTCCAGCTGGATCTCTACTGCCCACAAAAAAAAAAAAAAAAAATTCTTGGGGGAAACTTACAGAGCTGGACTCACTGCCTGTGAGGGCGACACAGGAGGCGATCTCTCTGGGGCTGGAGCCTGACTGGACTGAGCTCTGGGGCTGGAGCTGACACTGGAGCGCAGCTCTGGGGGTGGGAGCCGGACACTAGAGCTGAGCCAGTGGTTCAGGGAGCCCCCTCCCTGGGCTTGACGGGGAGTCAGGAGCCTCGGGCTGGGCTCGGGCGGGGAATCAGGAACTGGCGGAGACACAGGAGACTTAGGGAGGTGAAGGAGGTTCAGGGAAGTGCCATAGAGGGGAATCTGGGGGAGAGTGATGGGTCTGGAGAAACTTGGGGGTAATGCCATCTCCAGGATATTATAGCATGGGGCTGGCAATGGAGGGTGCTCAGGAGGAGAGGGGGCGATTTAATATAAATCATGGCTTTGCCATATGACTCGCTAGTGCTCAGCGGGTCTTGAGGGGAAGGCGGAAGTGTGGATCGTGGGCGGTGGTGCCAATTTAACTGCTTCCCCTGTAAAGCGGCCTCCACGGATGGGCGGAGAGAAAACGTCTGAGCTTGGGTGGATGCACAGGGATGGTTGGGTTTGGGCAGAGCGGGGAGGAGCTGTTGTGGTGCGGTATGCAGAGGTTCCCAATATGGGAGTGAGCAGGCTTAACCGGCTTGCTCCTGAGGGGACTAGACTAGGAAATTTTGGCTAATCATGAACTTCTTCCACTTCGAAGTCCAAATTGTTCAACCAGAGGACTAGTTTAATAAGCTCAATCAAGGGAAATCACCACCAGGAAAGAGTGAAGCAGATTGTGTCCTCGTCCAGCCCCAGCAAAAACAAGCACCCAGGAGCGAGGTCGTGATAGCCCACTGGTTATGCAAGCTCAGGGACATCCCTCTTTGTATACTGTATGTGCATAGATGTTTTGGGTTAACGTAATTTCTGTACTGTATGTACATGTTTGTTTTAAATGCGTACTATATTTGCACCGGTGTAGGATATGAATTTGAATACTGTATGTGCATAGATGTTTAGGTTGTATATTTATGTACTGTATGCGCACATCTGTTTTAAATGTGTATTATATGTGCACCTGTGTATTTTTCGAATCGGTAAACCATATGTGCACAGTTGTTATGAATATTTGTACTGTATGTGCATATTTGTGTTTTGAATTTAAGATGTATTTTAATTTATGAATATTGTATGTGTACATTTGTTTTGAATTTAATGTGTATTTTTGAGATAGTATGTACTTTAATGTTTATTTGCCATATGTTCTACCGTTTACTCATTAATATTTTAGATTCAATATATAGCAATAATTTATAATAAATACTAGGAAGCTTGCCAATGTTGAGTACATTTGTCATTTTAAAAAAAAAAAAAAAGATTTATTATTGTTTTTCTACTTAAATAAACAATCTGTATTTGAAAACGATGTATTTTATCTGATAAAAATAATCTAATGAATAAAAGTAATTAGTTAACCCAGCTGGCACTTAACCCAATCATTGGGTTAAAAAATACCCACAGCTGGGAAGGTCCTATGTTAACCCATAGTTTGGTTAAACCCAACATTATTTAGTGAGTAGTTACGTGCATTTGTATGATTACTTTTTACTGTCTGTAATAATAGAAGTTGTTTCAATGGTATATTTGTACATCTTTGTGTATTTATTGTTTATGATCATAAAAAAAAAACAATTTATACATTTTTTTTTAAAAAAAAACATCCTGTACACAATGTTTTGAATAAGGACAAACATAACTAATCAGCCCTCTTCTGAAAACTTTGATAAAATACCTGTATCATCTTGAGAAACTTCAGAACAGAGTCATGGATTGCCTTACAGGCCATAAAATAAACTTTTACTGAGAAGAAAGAAAGTAGAAAAATCTATCACTTATCTTTAATTTCTATCTATTGTTGTCAGCCCCTTGTTATTATCCTGTTTTATACAGTATTTTATACAGTACTTGTCAGAAGCTTGGAAGAAGAGGCAGAAAAAGCAAAAAGTCTATTCTGCTCTTCATAAAGTGAAAATAGTAATATTGTGAAATAATAAACCTGGTAAGAGAAACTGTATTAAAAATCAAATTAAGTAATCAAAAAAATTGTATCATATTTCTCAGCCAGCTTTATGACAAGTTGCTGTTGTTTTAAAAAGACCCAGTCAAGCAACAGATTTTATTATTTGGTAAATCAGGGTTGCAATACCTTTTGTTCTTGTCCCTGAATACAGTATTTTAAATAAAACCATATCTCAAATCTAACTTGTTTTTATTTCTAAGAGCAACGCAAAAGATAGATAGAACTATTGTCACAGTCTTCAGCTGGTGTTCCCTGGATGGCCATCAGAGGACACAGTCTTTTGTTTTAGCACATGGCTTGTCTTGTGTTTGTTTGTGTCATGTGCCCTCCTGTCTAGTGTCTTGACCCCACCCTTCTTGCTATTTGATTATTGGTTTATTTACACCCAGTTTCCCTTGTTACCCTCCTTGTTTGCTCCCTATTTATTCTCGTGTTTGCAGTCCTGTGCCAGTTTGTTGTGATCTGTACACCTTGTGTCCTGTCTTGCCAGACCAGTCTGTTTCCCCCAAGAGGTAGGCTAGTTTTTGTTGGGTTTTGTATTTTTTTTTATTATTAATAAAAGTCATCCTAGTCATCCTGCAAAGTCCTCACCTCATCCCTACAGCCCAACCCTGACAAATAATAATTTGTAATTGGTTTTATTGGTTTTGTTTCATCGTTCCAGGACACACGGCATCACAGTGTGTTAAGGGGCGTCACATTTCCATCACACGCTTGAGGTATTCGGCCAATCACAACACACTGGATAGCTGGCCAATCAGTTGGTTTTATTGGTTTTG
>NC_056600.1:37051582-37189411 GCF_018340385.1 Cyprinus carpio
TTACTGTATTTACTGTTTTGTTTTTTAATAAAAGCATTTGCATACTGAAAATAGTTAACAACATAACTGCCTTTTAATTCTTCATAGTGGCTAAAAATGAGCTTGGAGACAGAAGATGCAGTGCAGTAATTTGGGCACTTTGTCTTTAAATGAGTTTGACATATCAATAAATACTGGGGAATTTTTACAAAATATGCATGTTCATTATGCTTTCTTTTTTATATATTTATTTTTCCTACAGTTTTTATTCCTAGAGTTCAAATGGTAGAGAATGGCAAATCAAAGAAACACAAAAGTGAATAATTTATAACTTTTAAACAATGCAATTTACAATGTAAATGTAAGAAGCACATCATTTGATTAGTGTAATGATCAGTCCACTGAAGGCGAGCATAGTGAGAACCCAAGTGCAATTTATTTATAAGGTGTAATCCAAAACATGCAAACATAATCCAAACAAGAACGAAGACTTGACTAGACTGACTTGTACAGACTTGACAGAACCGGACTAGAATCACCAACAGCAGGTTACAACATTAATACACAACAAGGCACAATGGCAAAAACATGACAATACAGGTCACATGACAAGAACAAACCAATGGGGAACAAGACACATGACTAAGACAACCAATCAGAACATGCCACAATGAACAAGAGGAACCAATAGCATGAAGACAAGAGGGCAAGGGAAGCATGACGCAAACAGCATTCAAACAATAACTAAATAAAAGACATGAAAACAATGAACAAGAAACAAAACCCAAAACAGACCTTACAGTTAGTAAATGCACTTGTCTTTGGTCAAAAAAAAAAAATATATATATAAATGGTACACAACTGCGACTGCTGGGCATGCGCACATAAATATTGCACAATTTTTGTCACGCTGAACAACAATAATTGCTGTATTTGCATTATTGTAGGAGTTAGGTGTAGACGTTAATAAAACACAATCTAATAAGTAGCTAATTTAATTTATTGTTTACTGAATCTATCCCTTCAGCCGAAAAATGGAAGACATCTGTCATAAATGACCATAAAGGATAAGGAAGTGTGACGCCGCTGCTCAGCTGGGATGTCACTGGCTGTGAATTTCCCTTGTCACCGCAGGACTATTTGTGGTTGGACTTTCAACCCATATTAAACAGCACATAATGTTACAAAAATAGTTTGCTGCTATTATCACATTAGTAATATATTAGTCAACAATGAAGTGTTGCTATGTTGAGAGAAATTACTTCTTTAGCGAGATCCTTAACCCTAACCCAAAGCATAACTTCAACGAACTACAAATAACAGCACCAAGTTTTACCTTTCCTATATAGAATGACAGAGGCTTGTGGGTAATGTAGTTTAAAACTTTTTATTAACAAAATGAAATAAATAATTTCTTTAATGGAAACTTGATATCTTAATATGTTCATTGGGCAAACCTCTATGATATATTGAGAGGCAGGCTGAAATTTGTTATTTTACAGTGAGCAATATTTGAAATGCCTTTATGCCACCTTTCCATTTATCTCTGAAAACTGTGCCCAACATTATTTTATCAACATAGCATAAGTAGTAATCCTGACAATTTCTTTTGATGGTTAAGGGACTCTGTTTTTTACACCCTTTTGAAATGTGGGGTTTTTGGCTTTTCCCAAAGGGGGGGTACTGGGCTTGCAAACAAGCAGAATCACATTTATATCTAAACATTTTTCCGTCCACCCTTTTTCTATTTTACATTGGGGTTAGTATGTTTTTGACAGGAAATTGTGAGGCCATAGAGGAAAAACAGGAAACAAATTAAAAAAGAAAGGCTTTATAATAAATAATAGATTATTCTTTGTTTTTTGAAGAAAACGCCAATAAAATTAATAGATTAACCTGCAAAAAAACTTGCCAAAAATTTTTCCCCCCTGCTTTTAAGGGGGGAATAAAGGGGAAAATTTATACACATTTACGTTTACATGCACTTTTTTTGGGGGTCAACCAAGTCTAAATTTTCATTAAAAAAGCAATATCCCGCCCCATATAAATGATGATTTCCCAAGAATTTTAAATTATAAATTTTCACCATTTTCTTTTATTAAAGCATTAGACTATAAAGTTGAAAAAAGTAACTTTCGGGGAAAAATAAATTAAAGGGAAAAAATAAAAAAAGATCATAAAAATTCTTTAAAAATCATATTTTATCACTTCCACAAAGGGAGTGATAAAATTTCCCAAAAAGGGTTCACAAAATTTCCCATCAGTAAAGTGGGATCAGATATGGAAAATATAAAAACATTTGATACTGTTTCCAAAAAAAATGTTTCCCTTTCATAAAATCAAAAACTGGTTTCTTTTTCCCCTTTCTGATTTCTCTGGGTCGGGAAAAACAGTTTGTGGGGGTACCAGAAATGTGTGGGTAGTTTTTTCCTCAGAAAGGGGATTTTTCCCCAGTCCTAACACCCATTTTCGGGACATTTTAAAGCCCTGGCAAAGAAAAAAACAAAAACAATTCAGATAAAGGGTTGTTTAAGGGAAAAAGTCAGCCGTTTATGTTCTCCCGGGGATTTTAGCAGGGTAAAGGCAACCTTAAACCCTTGAAGTACTGTACCCCATCCCATTTTTCAAAAAAACTGTTAAAATTTTTGAAAAGCTTTTTTTTTGGGGGGGGAAAATTTTTTACAACTCCTCTTTTTCTTTCCTTTCAAGACCCAAAATTGGGTTTAAAACCCCTCATTTGGTGATGAGGTCAGGGGGAAAAAGAAAAAATTGTTAAAATACTGCAAAAAAAATTTTCATTATTGCAAAAAATTTAAGAAAAAGTTAGGGGAGGAAAAGGACTTGCCGTGAGACCCATTAGCATGTGTTTTCTCAGGGGACTCTGGGAATTTTCCTTTTGGGGCAGTAAAGTGTCTTTTTCCCTAGAATTTTTCCCCAAAAGTTCAGGGAAATTTTTCTAAAAAAATGGGGTTTTAGTCTGTGCGGGTGAAAGGGCCCTTTGTTCAAAGTAATCAACTATCAATCCCCCAAATTTTAACAAAACATTTCCCAAAAAAAAGGGAAAATAAGGGTAAATTGGGGGGTTTTATATCAATTAAAAAACCTTTTAAAACACTTGTAGCTTTATTTAAAAAAAAACGGGTTTGGGTGGTTTTTAAAAAACTTAAGAAAAAAAAATTTTCCCAGTACACTTTTTTAACATGTTTAAATTTGAAATAGTTGTAACCCCCCCCCCCCCCCCCCCCCCCCAAAAAAAAAAAAAAAAAAAAAAAATTATAAAGAATAATCACGGGACAAAAACCCCATCCTGTGTAGCCTCAAAAAGGTGGGTAAAATTACGCATGTTTCCCAATACAAAAATACCAGTGGACGTCGCACTTCTTTTTTGTTTGGGTGAAAAGGGGGCCGTCTTCATTCCTCATCCTGAGAAAATTTAATTTCCTTGCTTTTCCTTCTCTTCTTTTAAAACAAGATAATTTTCTTACTGGGGAAATTAATTTTGCCCCTTTAAAAATTTAAAATTTAAATCCATTTAAAATAGATTCGGGCCAGAGCTTTTGAGGGTTTAAATTGATTCAAAAAATTTTTTTGGGAAAAATTAAAATTCAAGTCAAGTTTTTTTGTTTAGCGTTTTTTAAACGATTAAAACCCTTGAAAAAACCCCTTTATAAAAAATTTAATTTTCCCTTTAAAGGGGGGTTCGAACTGGGGCCTTAGGGAGATAAGTAAGTGAAAAAAAAAGAGGGCTTTTTTCTTGCAAATCCAAAAATTTAAAGGCATACGCCCGGGGTTTAGGGGGGAACTTCCGCATTCGGTCCCTTTTGGGGCGGGGCCCCAAAGGGGGGGGGGAAACCGGGGTTTGGGGTGAGTATGATCCATTTTGTAATATTTTTAATGTTTTAAATTGTGGGGGTTATGTGTGGAGTTTTTTTTGCAGGGGCTCAACCCGTGTTTATTAAAAAACTCGTCGGCTTTTATGTCCACCCGGGGATTGATACCCCTGTTTCCCAAGCTAAAATTGCCCCGGGTATCAGGCGGCCCCGAGATCATAGGTTTTTTGGGGGGACCCTTCTTGTCATCAGGCCTGGACGGCACTGAAAGGAAATTTTCGAATGCCCAGAAAAGGTCACCCTGAGGGATACCCCCTCTTGCTGATGTCGAGGGGGGAAAGTTGCAGGAATCTTCTTGTATTGCTGTCTAGGTGTTTGGCTCCCCTCGCCAGAGGTTTGTTTTTTTGGAGCTTGCCTCTCCCGTGCTTTTGGGGGGGGCCCCTTTCTGCGATGCTTAAGGAAGCTTTAGTACACCGCAAGCTCGGGGTACTTTTGAAACCCAAAATAGGGTGGTAAGTGTGCATTTTTAAACACTATGTGCACTTTCTAAAATCCACATTTAAATGGTAAATGGCTGGGTTTGCACTTTGCGACTTTTAAAAACCCCGTAAAATGGGGAAGTGTGCAGCTTTGCACTTTGCGCCCCTTTTTAAAAACCCCCCAAGTGGTAGAGTGGGGGAAACCCAAAAAGTGGAAATTTAAAATTCCCCGATTCCCAAGGGGTGGCGGCGGGTTTTACAAGCAGCGGCTTCCTCTGTCCCCGAACCCGAATGGTGTTTCGTGTTTTTTGTTTTGAGTCGCCCGTGTTTTTTACGTCGTCATGCGTTTAAACCCGTTTTTTTAAGGCGTACAGTCATGAGTTTCGCTGGATGGGGCGGGAGAAACCCTATTTTTGAGGTTAAAACCCCCGCACCGGAAAAATGCGGGGCCCCCAGTCTGCCCGGAGGAAAAATCCCGGGGGCGGGCGGGCTTTGTGTTTCCCTCAATGAGGGGTGGTTTTCCACGATTGGGTGGTTTTGATCTGCAAAAAACTGCTCCCCCTGGTGGGTTTATGATTATTTAAATGCCGGCCCTTTTATCTGCCGAGGGAATATACAGGTCCTTTTCAGAAAAAGAGCATATTTTGAAAAAATTATTTTTTCCAAATGTAAATGAAAAAATTAAAATTCATATATTTTAGATTTATTGCAACCAACTGAAATATTTCCGGTTTTTATTTTTTAATTGATTTATTTTGGCATACAGCCCATGAAAACCCCCAAAAATTCCCATCTCAAAAAAATTTGCAAATTTATGAAAAGGTTTCTTAAAAGAGCTATTTTCCCAATCGCTGAATCAACTAATTTAAAAATAAACACCTGCAAAAGAAATTTCCCGAGGGGTTTTAAAAATCCCAGCCGGTTATTACTCAAAAAACCCCAAAACATGGGGGAAAATGCCCACCTGACTGCTGTCCAAAAGGGAAACATTTACCCCCCTCAAACGGAGGGTAAGACAAAAAAAAGAAAATTTTGAAAGAAAAAGGGGTGTTTCCCGGTGTGTATCAAGGCAAACCCCAGTGAGAAATCTGTGGGGAAAAAAAAGTTTTGGGAAAAAAAGCGGGCCCCAAAGAGAAGAGGGAACGGAAAACCGAGGAAAAATTGTTGGGGGGAAGGACCGATTTCCCGACCTGGGGGACCTGTCTGGAGTAGAAAACCATTCCAGGCCACCTGCACCAGGGCGTGTGCTTTTGAACAGAAAACAGCTGCAACACGAAGCGTCTGACCTCGGGCTAAGAGAAGCAGCACGGGCACTGTTGCTCAGTGGTCCAAGTACTTTTTTCGGATGAAAGCAAATTTTGCAATGTCATTCGGAAATTCAAGGGCAAGAGTCTGGAGAGACTGGGAGAAGAAAATGCCAAAATGCCTGAAGCCAGTGTACAAGTTACCCACAGTCATTGATGGTCTGGGGTGCCATGTCAGCTGTGGTGTTGGTTACTGTGTTTTCAAGGGCAGGGTCAATGCACGTAGCTATCAGGAGATTTGGGAGCACTTCATGCTCCATCTGATGAAAAGCTTTATGAGATGAGGATTTCGTTTTTCAGCACGACCTGGACCTGCTCACAGTGCCAAAAACCATGGTAACTGGCTTACCCCCTGGACCATGGTATTACTGTGCTTCAATTGGCCTGCCAACTCTCCTGACCTGAACCCCATCCTGAGAATCTGTGGGATATTGTGAAGAGAAAGTTGAGAGACGCAAGACCCAACACTCTGGATGAGCTTAAGGCCGCTATCGAAGCATCCTGGGCCTCCATAACACGCTCAGTGGGCCCACAGGCTGATTGGCCTTCCCATTTGCCCCACGGGGGCCGCCATTTGTTTGAAAGCAAGGTCATTTTCTTGGCAAAGTAAAAGGATTTCTCCGACCCAAGTATTGAAGTGACTATATGAACTCTGAACATAATAGATTATTTTGGAAGAGGTTTGACTTTGTGCTTGTATTTAAAACAACAAATTTTCGTTTATTGGGTCGGATGGGGGATTGGAAATATGCTATTTTTTTGGAGATAGGAATTTGGGTTTTCATGAGCTCGTATGCCAAAATCACCGTATTAAAACAATAAAAGACCTGAAATATTTCAGTTGGTGTGCAAATGAACTCTAAAAATATGAAAGTTTAATTTTTATCATTACATTATGGAAAAATAATGAACTTTTCTGTACTGCCATACTCTCATTTCGGTTTACATTCCCCGAACAAACAATCAGCAACAGGAACGATGCACTAAATGAACTGCACCAGCACATCAGTGAGCAGCAGACAGCACACCCTGATGCTTTTCTCATCTTGGCTGGGGTTTCAACCACGCAGACTTAAAGAGTGTGTTTCCAAAAATACACTAACACATTAATTTTCCAACAAGAGGTAAAAACATTTTTGACTTTGTTTACACCACACAGAGAGGAGCTTACAAGTACTCCGGGAAATAACCCATCAATTCAGCGACAGCAGAGACACTCGGAGCCTGTGGCAGGGGATACAGACCATTGGGGACTACAAGCCCCCCCCCACGGACCTGTGACAGCATCTCTCTGCTGAATGAGCTGAACACCTTCTTGGGCTCGCTTTGAGGCACAAAACAGCTCCAATGACAGAAGACTCCACCTCCCCCCGGTGACCGGGTGATGACGCTGACCCGGACAGGTGTGAGGAGATCCTTCAGCGGATCAATGCACGCAAAGCACGGGTCCTGACAACATTCCTGGGCGTGTACTGGGGAGTGTGCAGAAAGAACTCACTGATATCTTCAGAGACATTTTCAACATTCATTTAGTCGGCTTGTTGTTCCCACATGTTTCAAAACTACCACCATCATTCCAGTCCCGAAGAAGCCATTTCCATCCTGCTTCAATGACTACCGTCCTGTTGCACTTACTCCCATCCTCATGAAGTGCTTTAAACGGCTAGTCATGCACCACATCAAGTCTGCCCTCCCCCCTCCCTGGACCCATTCCAGTTTGCATAGGGCCCAAACCCGGGTGACCGATGATTAGGGATGGGTATCGTTAGTTTTAACGGTATTACTACTCTTACCGATACTGCTTAATGGGTTTGGTACTTTAACGGTATTCTTATCGGTACTTGTGTTGTGTGTGTGGTTTTTTCTAAGAACAAGTTGAGAACAAAAATTAAAAATTCTTTATTTCTTTAATGTAAAATTAATAAAACAAAATTTGTAGTGCAAGAAACAGCCCTGTTTGAACAAATAGTATTATACAAAAAACAAATGAATGTAAAACAAATGAATAAAAATATATTTTCTGCTAAAGAACATACAGTGGGACAAAGCAACATGGGTGGGGCATGTAGGTAGGGTGCAAAAGGACTCTTTAGCCATCTTTGAAGATTAACATATTGCCTTTTCGTTTTTGGTGTGTGTGTGTGATGACAGACAGCCTCTGCAGGCGCATGAGAGATCTCGCAGATCTCACAGACAAACGTCTTAATATGATTGCACATTAGAAATGTTTGGTAAGATAAAATGTGCACGAAAACATTAGTAAGCAAATCTCTTCGCTTTGTCACTCTTTATTATTAAGCGGGAGTTTTCATACTGTTATGTGTGTGCATGCGCCGCCTCGTTGTGGGGTTTTGTGTGTGTGTGTGTATGTGACTGACAGACAGCCTCAGCGGCACGCATGAGAGATCTCGCAATCTCACAGACAAACGTCTTAATATGATCGCACATTAGAAATGTTTTGGGGAGATAAAATGTGCCCGATAACATTATTAAGCAAAATACATAGTATTTTTTCCCCCCAGTATGTTTTGTGAGATTAGAAATGTTTGGTGAGATAAATACTACGGTCTTTCATAATTTAGCCCCGGGGCCAGTTTAATAACGGGTTTCGGTACTCATCCTACCTATGATTTCCATCTCAACTACTCTCCCTCAGCACTCCCATCTAGAGAAAAAAAACTCACGTCAGAATGCGTCATAGACTTCAGTTCAGCATTTAACACAATCATCCCTCAACAGCTCATTCACAAACTGATCGAGCTGGGGCTCAACACTTCCTGTGCAACTGGCTGTTGGACTTTCGACTGGAAGACCTCAGGCAGTACGGTCGGCAGCAAAAACATCCGCACCATCACACTGAACACTGGGGCCCCCCAAAGGGTTGTGCTGAGCCCCCTCCTCTTCACTCTGCTGACCCACGACTGCACACCGTCACTTACTCCAACCCCTTTATTAAGTTTGCGGATGACACGACTGTGGTGGGTCTCATTAGCAACAGAGATGAGACAAACTACAGGAGCAAGGTGAGCCGTCTGGCCGGGTGGTGCAGTGACAACAATCTCTTCTGAAAGTGGAGGAGACGAAGGAGATTTTTGTTGACTTCAGGAGAGCGCCCCTCAGCATGTTCCTCGACCATCAAAGGTGCGACTGTGGAGAGAGTGAGCAGCACCAATTCCCCGGGTGTGCACATCACAGAGGACCTCTCCTGGACCGACAACCACCACAGCACTGGCCAAGAAATCACAACAGCTTCTCTACTTCCTCCGCAAATGAGGAGCACCAGAGCCCCCCCCCCCATCATGTACACCTTCTACAGAGGGGACCATCGAGAGCATTCTGACAGCTGTGGTATGGGCCCGCAAAGCGTCCTGCTGGAAGACTCTGCAACGCATAGTGAGAGCAGCTGAGAAGATGTTGGTGTCTCTCTCTCCCCTCCCTCCAGGAAATTTACAGAACCTGTCTCCCCACTCGCAGTCTCTCTGCATCGCAAGTGATCCCACTCTCACCCGCTACACAGCTTCTTCCAGTCTGCCGCCATCAGAGGAGACTGCGGAGGCCCCAGGCCAGGACCAGCAGACTGAAGGACAGCTTCATCCATCAGCTGTCAGGAAGCTGAACTCGGCCCCTCGAATCCTGCTCCCCCCGCCCCTCTTTCTGCCCCCAGGCACCACTGACCTATGAACCTCCCCAGATCCCACATCCCCAGGTCCATCCACCCCATTCCCACTAACATACTTATGACATGCACCCAGCTACTTTGTGCAGCATTGGTCTGCTCACTACCCTATCTACCATGGAACTGACGCCATTCTACCCCACAGTCAGTTTAAATAAAATAACCGCCTCTTGGAGCTCCTTTTGTAACTTTAATCAGACTGAATAGTTTCTTTTTTTTATGCACTAAAAATCTTTTAATCCTGCACTGTTTGATTTCACTGGTTCGCACTCTATCTTGCCAGTAATGCTTTTGTAGCTGCTTTATTTAACTTTATTTTTGTTTTTATTATAATGTCTTTTTTTTTACGATTCCCTTATTGTATAGTTATATCTTATTAGATCTAGATTTTTTAGGCTCTACTGTTAGTGTTATCTGTATGTCTTACCGGGGTCTGAGAGTCACACGCGAATGCTTTATAATTCCCCTTCTGTATGTATGTACTGTACATGTGGGAAGAATTGAGCCAATAAAGCAGACTTTGACTTGACTTGACAAGACTCCCTGCACACTTTCTCTGGAAATCGGTAAGGGTTACTGCGGCTCAGCTTCATTCCCTTTCTTCGAGTTGGTTAGGACTGTCCTTGGGCTCCACTCAACCAGTGTGTTTTTATTAATACACTTCAAGCATCGCCTCAACATGAAGGGCTATTGTGCCTGCCGCTGGCCCCCTTAAGCTTTTCCTGAGTTCTCCCCTAGAGGAGTTGAATTCCTCGCCTCTGGGCTGTTCCCCGTAGTAGTTTAGCAGCCCCCTTTACCAAAGCAAGGTTTCTATGAGCCGCTTGCACTTCTTCTTCTGAATTCGGAGTTCTCCCTCTAACGTAAGAGTTGAGTTTCTCCTGTTTTTCCCAGAGCATTCCTGGCATCCAGCAGCATCAAGTAAACTAGGCCCTTCCCGCCTCTGATGTGCTGAGTTTTTGCCAGCTTTGCAGTACACTTTACCCTTCTGATTCTCATGATCAGGCTGTAGGTCGAGCCCCTCTCTTGTTGAGAGTTGGGTTGTGCTCCCTCAGCTAGGTAGCCTACTGCTGGCCATTCCAGCATGGAATATGCTGCAGGCTGAGCCTCTCCTCGCGGAGAGCTGGGCTGTGCTCCCTCAGCTAAGTAGTCTATTGCTAGCTGTTCCAGCTTGAAAATGCGTAGGTCGAGAGCTCCCACTGCTTGAGAGCTGGGTATTTGGCTCCCTCCCTTCAGCTTAGAGATTACCTGCTAGCCGCCTCCAGCATTATTACTAAAATCGAGCGATGGCCTCAAACGTATTGTTTTGGGATGCACCCATTCCTGGGCCTTATGAGTTGCTCTAATCAGAGTGCCACGGAGCCCCCCCCTTTAGAACGGTATTTAAAATCCATGTTAGGTAAGTGTGCACGTAAAGTATTTGCGCACTTTCTGAAATCCACACTGTGGTAAGTTTGCACCTAGTACTCTGCGTTCTTTCAAAAATCCTATATGGTGAGGCTTGCACGCGGTTACTTTGTGCCCTTTCTTGAGTTGGTAAAAGCCCGTTCATCTTGGGTGCTGCTTCACCTATATATCCTCGGATACCTATCTAAACAGGGTGTTGCTACTAGGGATCTGTTGAGACAGTTCCTTCAGCAAGCTTATGCAAGACCAAGTGGTAGCCCGTGTGACAGGCAAGACTTAGTATAAAATGCTAGGCTCTTTGCCGTATCCCTTTAAAGGAATCTTTCTTGATTCCAAGCCTTGAGCTCTACCCCGGGCCGAGGCCCTAACAGTAAGTTGGGTATGTAGCCTAGGCCTTTGGCCATTAGGGATAGTATCACAGACAGCCGTCTAACGTCCCAGGGGCAGCTCCCATGGGAATGGTAGAGTTGGTACTTAGTGCTCGCCATGATTTGGCCTGCACCCCCCTCACGGGAGCGGGGTAATTTTTTTCCATAGGACCCCAAGGATGCAGTTCTCGTTTCCTTAAAAGGGGAAAGGGCTCGGGTTACAAGAAAACCATGGTTCCCGATGGGGAAAGAACTGCATCCTTAGCTTCCTGCCATTTCGAACGAAGTTCAGACGAAAAATGAATGCTTTTTTCCCCGGGCCTTTTTTATCTATAGTCGCACCGGTATGTTTTCAGGGGCGTCGCCGCCAATTTGTTGGGTTGTTAATGTATGTTCATCCCGGGGTTAGGGGCGTTCCCCAATGACCCCAAAGGGGACGCGGGTTTAACTGAGATTTTTTTCTGTTAGCTTTAAAATATTTAAAGTTAGGGCGTGGGGTTGTCCTAAATTACGACAGTTCTTAGGTTTTTTTTTTGTAAATTGGGAGGTTTCTGAAAACCCCCCTTTCTTATCTGTTTTAAAAGATAATACCTTGGGAAATTTTTTTGTAATGCTTTTGTTCAAAATGGGGTCCAAGGGGGAAATTACCATGGTTCCCAACAAATAAGAAAAATTTTAAAAAAGTTTTTTAAAGTTTTTTAAAAGGACTTTGTCCCCTCGCCCATGCTTTTTGTGTTGCTTTTTCAGCTGAATGATGAGCTTTAAAGATTTTCTGGGTTACGTGTGAGACATTTGGTTTCCCTTTTAAATTTTGACCTGTAAAGAATATAGAAAATAAAAACTTAGCTCAACAGCCATTTTTAAATTTGACTACACATTTACTGAAAGGCTTTTACGCTCTTTCCAAAAACACTTTTAATACTCAAAGTCATTTTATATATATTTAAATATTTTATATTATAATATATATTTATTATATATACACACAGACTGCTTAAATTATAAACCCATTAAAATTTTCTATATTTCTTAAAAATAGCCCAAAAACATAGATTTTCACACGGGTCCTAAAAGTAGACAGAGAGAACCCAAATAAAAAAAATAAACAAAAAATTTTCTTTGTCGTTTTTATTGAGAAAAAAATCCGGGTTTTACTTCTGTGCGGTGAAAAGTATGTGGATCTTTGTTTTTCAGTTTGGGTTGACCCCTTTCCTCATAAAAAACCACTTCGCTTGTGATTTTGCGGGTTTTCTCTATAAAAAGCTTGCTTCAGCCCCTTTTTCAACTTTCAATTGGATAAGATCTGGACTTTTCACCCCATTCAAAACATAACTTTAAGGCTTTCGCACTTAGGAAAAGCCAGCAGGGTGGTTCCTGGGGAACCTTTTTCCCCCCCTCGGGCTTTTTTTCCTGGTTGCATTCGCACCCACACAAAAACCTGGAGCAGCCTAATGTGTCTTTATTTGCTGCATTACAAACACAACCGTGAACAAGGACCCCTGATCAGAGCTGTGTTTTTGTTGTGTGTCAGGGGTTTTGGAAAACAGAATAAAATTAAAAAAGCAAAAGTTGACAAGAGATTGCAGTTAACGAAAATCAAAGGAAAAAAAAGACCAAAACGTGAGAAAACTGGAAATGTTTTATCGCGGTTTCCCATTTTCATGGATAAAATGTTTACAGGGGCTTTTTTTTTAAATGGGGGTACCGGGTTTTTTTCATAGTTTGGCCATTCTTTTCCATCTTTTCCTTTTTGAACCCTACTCGAAGAGGAGTTTAAATTTATTCCCCCCAAATGAATTCCTACAAAAACCATTCCTATTCCTGCGGGCGAAACCCCAAAAAGTGGAACTTCCCCCAATGTTCGGACTATAAAAAAGTTCCTCAGGCAAATTTTTTTTTTCTTTAAAAATTTTTGGTATAATAATTGTAGCTTGAGGTCTTTGTTTTTGCGCATGGCCCATTTTCTCTTGAGTTCAGCCCTCGGCATATGTCCTGAAATCTCCTTTAGAGTTTGTGGTAAAAAATTAAAAATTCATTGTTCCAATCAATGGGAAAGCTTTCCGGCCCATGCAGCAAACGGGCCCCAAAAACCTGATTTTACCAACACTTTTTCAAAAGGGGAAAAGGGTTCTTAGTTTAAATAGTTTTTTCCTTTCTCCAAACATAACTCTTCTTTTTTTAAACCTTATTTAAACATCCATTCAACCATTAAACCTTTTCTGAAAACCCTTGGTTTGTCCCAAATTTTTTTTAAAAAAACTCAGTAAATAAGAGTTTCAGAATAATGAATAGCCCAAGTTGCATGGCGGAGTGCAAGTAGAACACTTCTGCTCCTCTGCAATGTTTGATGACGTAGTAAAGGGGAAATTCATAAAACTCACTGATCGGATACTCGCCTTTGCAAAAAAAAAGTCCATAAACAAATTTAAAAATAACGTCTTTATTTTGTTGTACTTTATTTTAAATATTGCAGGGAAATTATTCCAATATAATTTTAAAAAACTTAAATGTTATGTGATTAATTATTTTTTTTGGGTTGGGTTACATACGTCCAGTTCCCTAGGGGGGGGAACATTATGCAACACATAGGGGGTCTCACTTGGGGGCCAATATCTCTGATTAAAGAGAAAACGCCAAAGGAAAATTTGGCTGGGTTTTACTACTGAGCCACCCCTTGTGGGGTTTAAATAGCTACGGGTGCAAAACGGGGGGAGCGAGAACGATGGGAAGGGGCCCTTAGGAAAAGTCTAGGGAGCCCAAAATCCACCCTGGGAGGTACTGGAGATACGATTGGGACGACCCAGGGGCATATACATATGGAGGGGTCTTGGCGGTCCTACTTAGGTGGGAGGAACACTAAAGAAGAACGACGAGCAAGTCTGAAAGGGGAAACACGGTTCCAAGGGGAAAACCTTACTGTGGAAGAAACAATAGGGTTTCCCCTTTAGGGAAAAGCCATAGGACCCTACCCCATACAGGGGCGAGGGGATCCGGGATGCAACACCAGACTGGGCCGGGCGACAGACTGCTCCGCCAAGTCTGACCCCGGGGGCTGGGAAGCTCGCCGGGGTACGTCACCGGGAATTCTGTTGAGAGAAGAAGGCGAATCCCCGTGGGGGGGAAATGGGCACAGCGTGACACCGGCCATCCTTCCCGCCATTTACCTGTTACCCAAACACGGCAGAAAATGGGTCACATGAAATTGAAAACCCCCGCGAAGGTGTTGGTGTCGCCCAGCCCGGCTCGACAGATGTCTGTCAAAAGGGCCCGTGCCCACGCATAGAGAGGCCTCTCGACTACGTCACTTCCCCCTGCACTCCGGGAAGAAAGGAACCAAACAAAACACGGTGTGGCCACATCTACATCAGAAAAAATCATCACCACGGGCCAGGGCTGGGGGGTGTTTACCTCCAACCTGATGCCACCTGCCCGGGCAAGCACGGTTCAAACCCGGGTCCATTCAGCATGGCGACAAAACCAAGGGGGGGCACCCCCCCCCGAATCTTCATCCCCAGAGGTCAAAAACTCATCCCCTGATGCTGCAATCGACCTTTATCCCCCGGCGGGAAACCCAATGACTCGGGACGCCCTAAGACCCCGCGACAAAAGTTTGCTCTTTTTTGGAAATCGCTCTTTTAGGTTTAATTCCCCCGGGGAAGCTGAAAGTGCAACCCAGTACCGCCTACCACCCCAAACCCAAAAAGCTTTTCCAAAACACAACGTAAAGGGGTTTTTGGAGTTAAAAACTTTTCATACAACCCTCCTCTGAAGCAAAAATCTGAAAGGTGGGGCCCTTCGCCATTTAACCCTTTGGCCGGGGAGGGTTCAGGGGATTTAAAAACCCTACCAATTTTTATTGGCTTTTTTTCTAAACTCAGAGGATTGGCCTCCCCAATGGGGACCCCATAAAGTTTCAAATAACTTTGTGGGCCGAAAAAAGGGAAATTTATATACACAAACCCTTTCACTGACTTTGTTTTAATAATTTTTTCCCGACTGTGTATTAAGTTATTTCCAATAGTGTATTTTTCACTTTACAGTTTTTTCTGGTTTCCCCGCTTTTGTAGGTATGTCAAAATTAAGCTTTTTCCAACATTTTCAGCAATCGGTTTCCAGGGCAAGAAACTGCAAAAGGCCTTTTGAATCAAAAAGGCGCCTTTGTATTTTAAAAACAAAGGCAAAAAACCATTTCTTAACCAACATTTTGGGAGCACCCGGGCCCCTACAGGCGTACAAAAATGTCACATTTTTTTCTTCTTTATTTGGGTCAGAGGCGTATTAGTAGGGCAACAAACTGCATCACTTTAAAAATTTTTTTTTTCAGTATTATTACGTTTTTTTTGGGGTTCTTATGTATAAACTTGTACTGTACAGTTGTTATTGTAGATTTTCTGTGAAAGCTAAGTTAATTAATTTTCTAAAGTTAAACCCACAAAATCTAAAAACAAAGTACTAAAGCAGAAAAAAACAACCCCAAAACCTCCCGGCACGGTTGTGAAAAAACTCTAAAGATGAAAAAACCCTTTATGATATATATAATATATTATTTGCATAACCTGGGCATCGAACAAACTTTGTTGCTATTTCTTTCTGGGAATTATGCTTTTCGAAACTTTAAAGTCTCTCCGTGGGTGATATAAAGGGGCAGATATAGGAATGGCCACTCCCCTTCACTTGTGGGCCCCTCCCACTCGGTGTCATTATTTTTTTTAATGTTCACCCCGTCATCAATTATTCCTTTTTGCATAAACCCTTTAAACAACCTCCCAAAAAAAAAGGACAAATTTAAATGCCCAAAACCACTTTAAAAAAAAAACACACGAAAAGTTTTAAAATTTTTTATCAAATCAGAAAGGCTTTTAAAAAATAAAATAATAAATTAAATATTTAAAATAATTCTCTTTTTAAAAGGGGCGAATATTTTTTAGGTTTTAATATAAAAAACATAATATAAAAACGAATGAAGCTTTAAAAATGATTAAAAAAAAATGAATGGAAAAAGAATAAAAACAAACGATCTTTTAAACTAAGATCTCAAGCTGAATATTTAGGGAAAAAAAATGTGAACGTTGGGGAAAACTTTTTAAAATTTCTAAAACTCTGGATGAGTAGGTTTTTTACACCTACAGCTGTGAAACTGTAATTTTTTTTACATATCCATTATTTTCCAGACTTAATCAAGTCTCTCTGATTTTAAAAAAGATGGGATTTATTCACTGCATTGGGTTTGCGAGCACTCAACGTTTAAACCCCCACCGTCTCAACTCTATAAACGCACCAATCCCCCAGCTTCGTTTTTCACCTCAAAAGCTTTTTTCCCTCTTTTTTGTGTCATGGCGCAACTTTCCCTGTGAGGAACATTGTTTTAGGGAAAACCCGAGATTTAGCAAGACTCTTTCCCCGTAAGAGATAACTGAAACTGTACAAATTTTTTTGCTCCAACAAATGTAATTAAGACAATCATTTTTAATTGATAAGAAAAAACCATTTGCAATATGACAAAACAGCTGTTTTGTAAAGTTAAAATAGCAAAAACCAAAAAAAAAAAAAGGGGGGGGTTTTGTTTTTTTTGGCAAAAAAAAAGGGTAAAAAAAAAAAAGGGGAAGGGGTTGTTTTTTTTTGTGGGTTTTTTTGTGTTCGCGCATATGAAATCTGTGCCTCAGCCTGTGTACTTCTCAGACCTTGTTTGCCAGACCCAGTGGCAGTTCTTTGTACAAACCCAATTCCAAAAAAGTTGGAACACTGTACAAATTGTGAGTAAAAAAGGAATGGAATAATTTACAAATCTCATAAACTTATATTTTATTCACAATACAAATATAGAAACATATCAAATGTTGAAAGTGAGACATTTTGAAATATCATGCAAATATTTGCTCATTTTGGATTTCATCGAGAGCTACACATTCCAAAAAAAGTTGGGACAGGTAGGCAATAAGAGGCCGGAAAAGTTAAATGTACATATAAGGAAAACCAATTTGCAACTTATTAGAAGTCAATTGTGGCAACATGATTGGGTAAAAATGAGGCCTCTCAGAGTGGGCAGTCGGCCAGTCTCTCCAGAAAGTCAAGATGGGAAGAGGATCACCAATTCCCCCAATGCTGTGGCGGCAAAAAATATTGGAGCAATATCAGAAAGGAGTTTCTCAGAGAAAAATTGCAAAGAGTTTGAAGTAATCATCATCTACAGTGCATAATATCATCCAAAGATTCAGAGAATCTGGAACAATCTCTGTGCGTAAGGGTCAAGGCCGGAAAACCATACTGGATGCCCGTGATCTTCGGGCCCCTAGACAGCACTGCATCACATACAGGAATGCCTACTGTAATGGAAATCACAACATGGGCTCAGGAATGCTTCCAGAAAACATGTCGGTGAACACTATCCACCGTGCCATTTCGCCGTTGCCGGCTTAAAAACTCTATAGGTCAAAAAAAGAAGCCCATATCTAAACATGATCCAGAAGCGCAGGCATTTTCTCTGGGCCAAGGCTCATTTAAAATGGACTGTGGCAAAGTGGAAAACTGTTCTGTGGTCAGATGAATCAAAATATGAAGTTCTTTTTGGAAAACTGGGACGCCATGTCATCCGGACTAAAGAGGACAAGGACAAACAAAGTTATTATCAGCGCTCAGTTCAGAAGCCTGCATCTCTGATGGTATGGGGTTGCATGAGTGCGTGTGGCATGGGCAGCTTACACATCTGGAAAGGCACCATCAATGCTGAAAGGTATATCAAAGTTCTAGATCCAACATATGCTCCGATCCAGACGTCTTCTCTTTCAGGGAAGACCTGGCATTTTCTAAACATGACAAATGCCAGACCACATACATGCCTGAATTACAACATCATGGCTGCGTAGAAGAAGGATCCGGGTACTGAAATGGCCAGCCTGCAGTCCAGATCTTTCACCCATAGAAAACATTTGGCGCATCATAAAGAGGAAGATGCGACAAAGAAGACCTAAGACAGTTGAGCAACCTAGAAGCCTGTATTAGACAAGAATGGGACAACATTCCTATTCCTAAACTTGAGCAACTTGTCTCCTCAGTCCCCAGACGTTGGCAGACTGTTGTAAAAAGAAGAGGGGATGCCACACAGTGGTAAATATGGCCTTGTCCCAACTTTTTTGAGATGTGTTGATGCCATAAAATTTAAAATCAACTTATTTTTCCCTTAAAATGATACATTTTTCTCAGTTTTAAACATTTGATATGTCATCATGTTGTATCTGAATAAAATATTGAAATTTGAAAACTTCCACATCATTGCATTCTGTTTTTATTCACAATTTGTACAGTGTCCCAACTTTTTTGGAATCGGTTGATTCCAAAAAAGTTGATTGGTTCATCCTGACACTAATCGGCTGTGATTGGCTCCTCTTTCTGAAGTCTCCTTGTGTTTTGTGGAGTTGAAATGTAATAAATTCAGATTATATCATGTTTACTACTGCTGTTGTTCGTGACCTAAACAATCATAACTGGATGGTAAGATATTCGCTATGTCTTTTCTCAGAGTACTTATAGCTTTGTTCTATTCTTTATAAATTACACACACTAAAATTCATTTTGATATATATTTACAGAGAGGTGCGATTTGTGTTGTGGTGTGGGGGGGGGGGGGTTTCCCCCTTCTGGTCAATGTATACCTGCCTCTGCTGAATTATATTTATCCAAAGTGGGGATAAAAAAAATATCCCCCGGGTGATGCTACTCCACCAACCACCAGCAAAGCATATAGAATACCAAAATATAAAAATATATTTTAAACACTAGCAAGAAAAAATACTGCAACATGACAATACAAAAACAACAATAAAAATCAGAAATAGACTTTAACCACCAGCATTGCTCCTGCTTAATAAAGTGTGTGTCTGGGTTTCATGATCCTGGTTCACGCGGTTTACAGAGAGTCAGCGCACACGTTTTTATAGTGACAGTATGACATTAAAGGGGTCATATGATGCTGCAAAAAGAACATTATTTTGTGTATTTGGTGTAATGAAATGTGTTTATGCAGTTTAAGGTTAAAAAAAAAAGTGAGCCATGGTCTAGAGTGAGCAGAGGCGGTGGCTTGAGAACGGTGCGGCAGGCGGATTCTACGAAGGAGCGTACCTTTGGTCTTGCAGCAACCACATGTGACGACCTCAGCAAAAACCAGCATGGATCAGCTCCCAGGCATGATGAAGTGGATATCATGTTCTTTTTGGAAGACCAAACAAAGTAGTTTTGCTTTCACAGTGAAACAAACACCGTATATACGGACATGGCGGTGGCGAGCAACAACAATACTACAATGAGAATAAAAGGTACGCCTTCTTTCTTTGCGTGAAACATTTGGTTGGTGTTATGCAAATCTTCCACATAATGACGTTGAGATGTGGGTGTGTGTTAGATCGAGCCGTTTCAGAGAGGCGTGAACAAATGTTAACTTTTATAAAGAATATCTCTTTGGATCTGAGACTAGTCTTTGCAACTTCACAGATCTTATTCATTCACCAAGAGCTTGTAATACTCCAAAGTGAAAGGAAAATTTTAAATCGCATCATATCACCCCTTTAATTCACAATGTTTTTGCTCAAAACTCACTCTATTGTGACCTGAGGCACATATATTGTAATTCACTAGTTCACGCTTACATATTATTAGCTGAGGTATGAAATGCGTATTTGGCGTGCTGTTCGCGGAAGGGCTCCGAGCTCGGGAATGGCCCGAACCTAGAGTACCCCACCCTCCCCCGTCTAGTTGTAAAGTGAACTTGGAGTGAGGAGTTGGGGTGGAGGAGGGATGCTGATAAAACCGTCAATGGATAGAGGTAAGTCAGCGGTATTTATACTGTTGTATTGATTACTTGATTGTGGTCCACCGGTGTTGATTAGGCTAATTATCTGACAGGCTCCTCCCGAACCTTGTTAATAAAACATCATATAAACTGATGCATAAATGTATTTTGAGACAGTAATGTGGGAATTATCACACAATATTGACTGATGGAGTCAATTAAGAAATGATGGTTATATTCTATTTAAAGAAATATGAGGTAAACGTGCGAATACATAGCCTGATATGAGCACTTTTGGAGTAACGTTTGTGTTGTGTATAGCAAACCACTGATCAAAAAATATGGAAGCAAATGCGAATCATTATGTACAGTGTCTTTTTATTCTGATTAAAATATCATTAAATTATTGTTTTAGCATTCTGGCAGAAATGAGAAATAGTGTCACTGAAACCAAGTATTATCATAAGTAGTGATCATATAACGAAGCTATCTAATCTCAAGGTCAAATCAGAATATTTATTTTAAAAATGGTTTTGTAACAGCTGATAAAAATAATCTATATATTTATTACTGTGATTTGTGATACATTTTAAAGGGGAAAAAATAAAGTTTTATCTTTCAAAACATCAGAAAATGAATCTCTACTGTGCAGACTCTGGCTCCAAACAAACCTCTTCTGTGCAGACTCTGGCTCCAAACAAATCTCTTCAGAGCAGACTCTGGCTCCAAACTAATCTCTACTGTAAGGATCCACCCGCCAGCCCAAATAGCAGAATCCAGCAGCCTGGTCGAAGGTTTAATGCGTATTCGGTCTTTTTTTTTGTCAAATAAATTTTTTATTCAATTATCAGAAAAACCTTACAATAATCACATGACCCAGGATTAATTTTCTTATATGCACAAAAAAAAAACAAAACAAAATTGTAACACCCCATCCCAAGCCTGTTAATATACAATACAGTGACATTCAAAATAACTTTAAGTTACAATACATTGAATTAAGGAATATAATTACTTTTGAGGTAACAGAAGAAAGGGTCCCAAATCTTGTGAAATTGTTTAATGTTGCCTTTTAAAAGATATCTGGTTCGTTCCAAGTGCAGAGTAGATATCAGTTCCTCAAGCCATAGTTTGATTGTGGGAGGATTAACCCTTTTTCCAAAACAATAGTAACAATTTCTTGGCTGTTATCAAACAGTATGTAAGGAATTTCTGTTGAGCACTGTTCAATGAACATATATAATTAGAATGCCCTAATATAATGAGCACATGGTCTGGAGCCAAGTTCACATTAAGAATATCTGAAAGTACTTTAAATAGCTCACACCAGAATCCCTGTATTTTATGACAGAAAATAAAACTATGAGCCAAATCAGCATCCTCTCTTTTACATTTATCACAAATAGGAGAGATCGTATTCGGTCTTTAACTTACACTTCTAAATTTATCAGAATTTAGTGTAAATTTATTCTAACTCCGTGTTCAATCTGACTCCAGTTTTAAGTGATCACTAACTTTAGACAATGTATCTATTTAAAAACTGATCACAAAGGTTGAATATTGATAAATTTTGATATTTGATTATTCCGGACTCACTATACTTTCAATTATCCATTCACTGGGGACCTAATGTCTCTTTTAAGTTTCATGGTAGCTTCACGTGGATCTTACGATCACAAACTCGCCAGTCTGATGTTAGTCAAAGGATGTAGGTAGACTAATATATGTTTTGCCTGCTGCCAACTGCTTGCTTATGACAAAAGTATAGTTTATTTAGTCTTTTCCCATACAATTTGCTAACAGCAGTGATAGACAGAAATCAGAAGGTCTCCCATGATGTGCCTACTGCTCCTATCATTCTTGAGCCTTCAGTTTGACCTATCCTGGTCGTAGATTTGTGGTAACAAAAGCCTCCTCACAGTTTACTAGTCATAATGATTTCAGGAGAGTTTAGGATAAATCAAATATAACAATTTATTATTAGTCAGGTTAAACTGTATCATGTCAATTACATAATGAAACAATTAGAAGCCAATTTACAAAGGATACAGTAGTGCAATTGTGAATCACATTGTAGTCGTGTTGCAACTTTGCTCCTGCACATAGACACTGTAGCCATATGGGGAATGGCAAAGTGATCCTCGCAGGAGGCACACAAATTTAACATAGTCACACATGTAACAGTTATACTCATTTAAGACACATGGTCTAAAATGCATAGCAAAGCACTCAGGTGTTTTAGAGAATAAACTTAACTAGCCAATGTGCACATGTAGTTGCACAAACAAATATACAGTGTGCTCTATAGGCACAATGTGTTTAACACAATTAAATTTTTGAATAAATAAGATAAACATTCTCACAGACCCCTAAAGGGGGACACACCCCCTCCTCAGCAGATCACAATTCTATAAAAGTTTTCAATCTTTCTCATAATATAAATGACTACTGTGAAATTGAGACCATTTTACCAATCGCACAGAGACCTTTAAAATGATACCAAACATGAAAAGTTTATGATCATGAATCCTGAAGATATAGTAAATGTTTTATGTGAGAATAGTAACTTGAGTTCTTGGCATTTCTGTCAACTTTTAGTCACCTGGACCATGTACCCAGGGGGAAAGGATGGGTGAAGGCACCAAAGAGTAAATGGTCTTTCTTCTAGGTCTTCCTATCTGATCAAATCATTGTGAGAGTTCTTGAGTGTTTGGTTTCACAAAGAGATCAAAGCCCATTGTTTTGTTGCATTTGCAAATCATTGCGAGAGTTCCTGAATATTTGGCTTCACAAAGAATTAATTTCATAAGGAAATAATTTCACTCCTTTCACTACTGTGCAGACTCTGGCTCCAAACGAACCTCTACTGCGCAGACTCTGGCTCCAAACGAATCTCTTCAGAGCAGACTCTGGCTCCAAACGAACATCTTCTGTGCAGACTCTGGCTCCAAACGAACCTCTTCTACGCAGACTCTGGCTCCAAACGAACCTCTCCAGCGCAGACTCTGGCTCCAAATGAACATCTTCTGTGCAGACTCTGGCTCCAAACGAACCTCTTCTACGCAGACTCTGGCTCCAAACGAACCTCTACTGCGCAGACTTTGGCTCCAAATGAACCTCTACTGAACAGACTCTGGCTCCAAACGAACCTCTACCGTGCAGACTTTGGCTCCAAACGAACCTCTACTCCGCAGACTCTTGCTCCAAACCAATCTCTTCTGCACGGATTCTGGCTCCAAACCAATCTCTTCAGAGCAGACTCGTGCTCCAAACCAATCTCTTCAGAGCAGACTCGTGCTTCAAACCAATCTCTTCTGCGCAGACTCTGGCTCCAAATGAACCTCTACTCTGCAGACTCTGGCTCCGAACGAACCTGTACTCTGCAGACTCTGGCTCCAAAATACCTGTACCCCGCAGACTCTGGCTCCAAACGGACCTCTACTGCACAGACTCTGGCTCCAAACGGACCTCTACCTCACAGACTCTGGCTCCAAACATACGTCTACTGCGCAGACCCGGGCTCCAAACGAACCTCTACCGTGCAGTCTCTGGCTCCAAACAAATCTCTTCTACGCAGACTCCTTCTCCAAATGAACTTCTACTTCGCAGAGTCTGGCTCCAAACGAACCTCTACCGTGCAGACTGTGGCTCCAAATGAATCTCTTCTGCACAGACTCTGGCTCCAAACAGACCTCTTCCGCGCAGACTCTGGCTCCAAACGAACCTCTACAGCACAGACTCTGGCTCCAAACATACCTCTACCGCGCAGACTCTTGCTCCAAACATACCTCTACTGCACAGACTCGTGCTCCAAACGGACCTCTACTGCGCAGACTCGGGCTCCAAATGGACCACTACCCCACAGACTCGGGCTCCAAAGTATATGGTACATCAAAGTACATAAGTGACCATAATTCATAGAGACTCTAAACTTGTCAGGAAGGTCCCAAACATGTTCAACTATCCAGGCGCACAGACACACAACACTAGGTGGCACAATAATAATACGTTTATTATTGAGTAACTACTAGAAACAATATTTTTTTTTCCTGTTAATCCTTAAATGTATATCTCTGATTTATTTTATTTCCGTCTATAAAAATATCTGCCATTTTGAATCTTCTGGGGAAAAAAGACTGTTAGTCCAATTTTCACTAAATTTTGCACACTACAGACAGGGATACTGCTGGCAAAAAGTTATCAAGCTCATTTAAATTAAACCATTATGATGATATAAGTGATTGAAACAGTTGGCACCCCTTTTTGTTCACAAATTGATCTTTTCATCCTGAATGCAACAATCAAACTTAATGAAACAAAAAAATATATATAAACTAGTATATACACAGAATAATTAAAAAAAATCACACAAAATTATGTTAAAGTTGCACCTGCAGGAGGTGATACAACTCAATAATTTAACTGTATGATTGGCAAAGTAAAAAAAAAAAATAATAATAATAAAAAATAAATATGAATCCTTTTGTGCAGATGTCATAACATAATATGACTCTGATACATAAAAAATTGTAGCTACCAACCAATCAAATTTCAGCAACTAATAATGTCAGTGTATTTTTTTAATCACACTTTATGTACTTTTCTATGTGCATTAACTTGTTAACACAATGTTTTAAAGTTCTTGCTAATTTATTCATCTGTTTTATGTTGTTTTTCTGCCTATTGTACATTTTATACTTTTATTGTACATTTCTCCTCCAAATATAAGAAATCTTTATCTTTCCTAACATTTTTTCTAATTTTAATTAAGTTTATTATTATTTTTTATTTATTTATTTTTTACAAAGTATTTTGACAAATGCTTCAAAAGTGCTACATAATATAAAAGTATTATTAAAAAATAAAATGATCATCTGCATTGGTTACTGAAAAAGAGTTTTAAAATAATAAACACTTTCTGATATGAACAATGGAGAGTTCCCTTTCAAGGGAACTTCGAACTGCGTCCTCTAGGGGTCGCTATGGGGAACACCTCGTCGTGACCCGTGTCTGAAGCATACAAATGAAAAAACACCAACGAGTTGGCCGGCGACAGCCTCTGACGTCACTACCGGTGCGACTATAAAACAGGCACTGGGAAAACGCGTCATTCTCTTCTTCGTCTTCACTGACTGTTTTGTTTGAAGCGTGCATCTGAAAGAACCGGTAAGAGCGCTCTTTCTCTGTCTATCATGGCGACTACTAGCAAGCGTTTAGACAATGTATGCATCCGTGTCGGCATTATTTGACACCCGATGACACACACGTTCTTTACGTGATTTGTTTGGGTAAAGAGCACGCACGCGATGTCTTTGAGGAGGCAATCTGCGTGCATTGCGAGCGTTTTTTCAATGAAAAAAGCTCCGCTCTCGTTCGTCTCTCTTTCCGAAAAAAAAAAAAAAAAAAGAAGGCAGCCATCTGCTTCCCGCGGTTCAGGACCCGCCGCTGCTGAGGCACGGAGGAGAATGAGCTCGTGAGAATTTCAGGTGGATCTGTCTGAATGGTTTAAAGAGGGACTTTCCCTTTCGCGCTCATAATGGCGTCGGACGAGAGAGAGCCTCGGGAGGATGATGTTATATCTTTAACAGTTTCTGATACTGAGGTTAGTGCTCTGCTGGTTTTTTTACCCAGGAAAAGCAGGAGATATTTGAGGATGGTGAAGAAGCTGAGGCTGAGCCTTCTCAATTCTCCTGCTCTGCGTATGTAGAGCTGTTGGAGTTTATGGATCGCGCCTCGATGAGCGTTATCTTTCCGACCATAGCCCTTTCAGCTCAGGTGAGCCTTCCATTTCTGCCTGATCTCCATACTGAGATCGAAAGGAAATGAAAGAGGCCGTTTTCTTCTCGCATCCATCGGTTTCAGCATAAGAGTTTTGCCGACATCGAGGCGATGCGTGAAAATGGCTATGAGAGGTTGCCCCCTGTAGAAAGAGCTTTCTTTCTGCAGGGAGACATCCTCTCTTAATCTCCCTCCTTGCCATCTAAGCCCCTTCAAGCAATGCATCTTGCTTAAATGGCAGGGCATACGCAGCAGCAGGTCAGGCTGTGGCTTTATTACAAAATAAATGCTTCAAGCATATCAGACTGATCTGCTAAGAGACCTGGATAAAGGCGAAAGCCTTTTTCCTGATCAGGTAGCCGAGCTGCGCCGCACCATAGGCCTTTCTCCGGGCTACCAAGCAGGCCGCCTCTGCCAAGCGCAGGACTATGGCGGCCATGGTGGTGGCGGAGAGACATCTGTGGATGAACCTGGCAGACATCGGGAAGAAAGAAAAAAGAAAAAAAAAAGGCTTTCTTCTCGATGCTCAGGTTTCGCCTTCTGAACTTTTCGGTATTTCCGTTGAGACGGTGATCGAGAAGTTCGGGGAGACAAAGGCGCACTCCGCTGCTTTCAGTTCCTTCGTTCCACGAAGGTCCAGGTCTGAGCCCGAACAACATAGGGGTCCTGGCCTGTCTGGATCTGAGGATCAAAGACGGGCACAGAAGGCTAGTGTCGCGACTCACGCTCCTCCCCCACCTGCGGGCAGGGTTAAGAGGAATTGTGGGTCACAAGGGGGTAAGCAGAACCTAAGGGATGTGATCCAGACGAGGCAGCGTTCTCGTCTGAGTCAGAGTGATACTGAGGTATCTACTCGTTCCCTTTAGGGATTTTTAACTTCTGCTTTTATCCTCCCCTTCCTAATTCCCCTGTAACCACCAGCTCTCCACCTGATCGAGGTTAGGTGGAAACCTCTAACGCATAACAGTCTCCTATGCTGGACCTATAATGTTTTTGGCTGGTTCTATGTTCATAGCAAACCACCTTACTGATGGTCCGGACTAAAAGGAGGCGCCCCTTGAGCGGGGCTCCAGCGCAGGAGGGTGGGAGTATAAAAATAACCCTTTCTGTATATACTTATGTGTAAATTGCTGGTGGTTATGTCTACTAATAAACTCTGTGAGTTTCCTTTGCAGTGCTCAGTTACAGTGTTTACTAAACACTCGTCAGCACCAGCCATCCGGCTTCATGTTCCGGTATTAGGCGGCTGAGATCACAGGTTTCTGCGGGAGCCTCCTTGATAATCAGGCCTGGCTCAGCACTGCAGGGAATTTCATGGATGTCCGGCCAGGTCACCCTGAGGGGTCTCCTGGCCGCTTAGGTGCTGTCGCATCCAGCGGGAAGTGAAGGTGGCAGTTACAGAAGTCTTCTTGTATATGCTGCCTCAGGTGATGCTCCCCTCGCTAGAGGTTTATAAAATTTGAGCTTGCCTCTCCTGTGCAGTTCAGCGCCTCTGCGATGCTTAGGAACCTTTAGGTACACACGCTAAGCTCTGTGTACTTTCTGAAAACCACGTGGTGGTCAGTGTGCACGTGAACACTTTGCACACTTTCTAAAAATCCACATATTGGTAAGTGTGCACGCAAGACTCTGCGCACTTTCTGAAATCCTGTATGGTAAGGGTTACGCGCTCCGCCTCGTTCCCTTTCTTGAGATGATTAGACCTTGGTTCCTTGGGCTCCATTCAGTCAGTGTGTATTTGTTTATACACTTCAAGCATCGCTTCCCTCAACATGAGGGGCTATTCGGGCGATTCTCGTGGTAGTTTAGCAGCGCTCCCCTTTTCCAAGAAGGGTCGCCTATGAGCGTGCTACTCTGGATTCAGGAGTTCTCCTCTCATATGAGACTGAGTTCACTGTTTTTCCCAGAGCGCTCCAGCATTATTTCCACAGATCGAGTTGATGACTCTCAAACATACTTTTTTGAGATGCACCATTCCATCTATGAGCTGCTCTATCAGAGTGCCACGAGAGCCCTTCCCTAGAACAGTATTTGAAAATCCATGCTATGGTAAGTGTGCACGTGAAGTCTTTGCACACTTTCTGAAAATCCACACTGTGGTAAGTTCGCACCCTAGTACTCTGCGTTCTTTCTAAAATCCTATATGGTGAGGGCTTCGCGCGGTTGCTTCGTACCCTTTCTTGAGTTGGTAAAAAGCCCCGTTCATCTTGGGCGCCACTCCACCCATGTATCCTCGGACACCTATCTAAACAGGGTGTTGCTACTGGAGATCTGTTGAGACAGCTCCTTCAGCAAGCTTTTGCGGAAGCAAGCTGTAGCCCCTGTGTGACAGGCAAGACTTAGTATAAAATGCTAGGTTCCTAGCCGTATCCCTTTAAAGGAATCTTTCCTGATTCCAAGCCTTTAGCTTTACCACCGGGCCGAGGCCCTAACAATTAAGTTGGGTATGTAGCTTAGGCCTTTGGGCGTAAGGGGTATTGTCACAGACAGCCGTCTAAACGTCCCGGGGGCAACTCCCATTGAAATGGTAGAGTTGGTACTTAGTGTTCGCCATGATTCTGGCCTGCAGTCCCCTCAGCATGGCGGCGTGGGTATACTGTTCCCCATAGCGACCCCTAGAGGACGCAGTTCGAAGTTCCCTTGAAAGGGAACGTCTCAGGTTACGAATGTAACCATGGTTCCCTGAGTAGGGAACGAGACACTGCGTCCTCTAGCTCCCTGCCATGCTTCGGACGCAAGCTTCAGACGAAGAAGTGAATGACGTGTTTTCCCAGTGCCTGTTTTATAGTCGCACCGGTAGTGACGTCAGAGGCTGTCGCCGGCCAACTCGTTGGTGTTTTTTTTCATTTGTATGCTTCAGACACGGGTCACGACGAGGTGTTCCCCATAGCGACCCCTAGAGGACGCAGTGTCTCGTTCCCTACTCAGGGAACCATGGTTACATTCGTAACCTGAGACGTTTTATTTTATTTGTAACAAAATAACCAGGTGGTGAACCACATACAAAAAATAAATAAATAAATAACATTATAAATAATGATTATATCAATGTTAAACTGGGAAAATAAATAGTACATTGATAAAGATTTCTGTTGTAACTATAACAGAACAGCCAGATGATGGACCACTCACACAGTGAATAAATTAAATTACAAGGAGCCTCAACGCGGCGCGGAGCTTAGCATTAAGCAGCCATCTTGCCTCCTTGCGTCACCGGATCTAACCTTATCCTACTAAACTATTATAAGACGGTCAGTGCTAGATGCAGTTTATGTCCTGTTAAAGCTGGATGAGCAAGATGTCGTAACAGTAGAAAAATTTGAATGCTGGGGGACATTAAGAGGCATTTGAGATCACAGGTGCCTGAACTGCCTCAGGATAGTGAGAGTATCTCCCTGCAGCCAAGTTCAGTGAAAGAAGGGGCACAAGACATAGCAATTATCTATACTATGTTGAAGAAAATCTCGGATGATATGGGGGGCATTGAGGAGATTTGCCGAACCACAGCTTCTGTGGAAAGCAAGCTATCTGCGTTGATCACGCGGATCGATGATGTCGAAAAACGTGTGGAATTCCTTGAGGAAAAGGAGAAGGATTGGCAGGCGAACCTGCCTGCAACTAAATGTGATCTTGACCAGTTAAGAGAAAAAGTGGAGGACATGGAGAACCGGAGTCGACGAAATAATCTTTGCTTTATTGGCGTTTCGGAGGGAAAGGAAAGTGGAAACATGATCAAGTTCATGGGAGAGCTGATCTCTACATTTGTCGACGCATCGGAGCAATGGATCGAGATAGAACGGGCTCACCGAGTGTTCGGCCCTCGACCTAATCCTGAGGACAGACCTAGACCTATACTGGTGAGATTTCTAAAATCAACGGATCGTGATTCGGTGTTGCGTGCAGCGCGGGAGAAAGGGGAGATCCACTTTGAGGGAAGGCGGATACAGGTTTTCCCTGATTTTGCAAGGGCGACGCAACTCAAACGAGACAAGTTCAGAGAATGCCGAAAATCCTTCATGCTCGTGGGGTGAAATTTGCACTGTTGTTTCCAGTAACTCTAAGGATAGAGACCAGCGAGGGATATAAGCGCTTCATTTGCTCAAAAGAAGCCTTGAAGTATGTAAAGGTGATGGAGCACTGACTGGACTGATTGTTCACGTTTGATAAGTAACTTTGGTTTAAGTTCATTATGACATCTGTTTTAGATGGTAAGGAAACTTATACGGAATTTAAGAGTTTGAAATATTACGTCTTCAACTAGTTGGTAAAATATTGGTTATGTCATCTAGATGATTAGGCTAATGTATACTTCATTGTAATATGCATACTGACTGTCGATCAGCACTTTGCGGCGATGGTGGGTAACAGCTGTGTGCAGCCTGGGACCTGCATGCGAGTCATGGACGTCAAGTTTTTGTTTCGATGGGACATTTATTGACAATGGGTGGGGATTTTGTTCAGAGTGGGCTTGGGGTGTCAGTGGCAAAATGGTACATATAGGTTTTGGATTGCTATTTTTTTACATAGTTTTGTTGAAAGTTGGTATTGCATTTATCTAGAGTATTGCGTCTCATGTCATGGAATGTCAAGGGGCTAGGTCATCCAATTAAAAGGAAGAAGGTTATGACTAAACTTAGGGCAGAGAAATGTGACGTGGCATTTCTTCAAGAAACTCACCTGTTACAGAAGGAAGCAGAGAAGCTAACGAGGGGATGGGTTGGTGAAGTATTCTATAATGAGGGTACAAGCAATAGTAGGGGAGTGATAATATTGCTAAATAAACAGTTACAATTTAAATGTATTAAGCAGATGAAGGATGGTGAGGGGAGAATTCTGGTTCTGCTGGGGGAATACTGGGCCAGACTATAATACTGGCCAATGTTTATGCACCAAATAGGGATGATCCAGCGTTCTTTGAAAATCTGGAGGGTATGTTATATGCAGCTGGTCAGTATGATATTGTTCTAGGGGGGATCTGAATTTTGTGTTTGACCCAGTGCTGGATCGGAGTAGTTTGAATAAATATAATATGTCAAAAGCTAGTGTAAAATGAATAAATATGTGCAAAGCTTTCGGATTGGTAGACTTGTGGAGGCTTCTGAATCCGGACGGGAGAGAATATACATTTTATTCTGCTGCGCATCAGATGTACTCTAGAATTGATTATTATTTGATATCAAAGTCTCTTGTCTCTTTTTCTACCTGCTCTATAGGTTCCATCATTATTTCAGATCATGTGTGGTTATGTATGGAAATGTTTCCACATCAGGAGAGGCAGCGTACTTACAGATGGAGATTTAATACTTCCCTTCTACAGAGATCCGATTTAAAGGAGGCTTTGAGAAAGGAAATTAATATATATGAAGAGACAAATGCGGCAAATGCGCCCTCTGCAGGAATTCTTTGGGAAGCACTGAAGGTGGTGTTAAGGGGCTATATTATTCAGTATGCATCATATGTTAAAAAATGTAATAGTAAAGATCTGGCTAATCTGGAAAATGAAAAAAACTACACATGAAGGTTTGAGATATTTAACACAACTGAAATATAAATATAATGTAATACCTTCTAAGAAGGTGGAGTTTGGACTGTTTAGGGTGAGGCAGAAATATTTTGAATCTGGCGATAAAGCGGGCAAGCTTATGGCGAACTATATTAAACACAGAGAAATGTCTGTGCTAATTCCTGCTGTTCAGTCCTCAGAACGCAGAATTGTTACAAAGCCAGTAGATATTAATGAAGTCTTCAGAAAATTTTATTTGGGTTTATATACATCTTCATGTGAAGCAGAGGTTGGAGAAATAAATGATTTTTTGAATTCATTGAATTTACCTAAGTTGACTGAAGACCAGAGGCAGGAAGTTGAATACAATTGTGGAGGTAATCGGGTCCCTTCCTTCTTCTAAGTCTCCGGGGCCAGATGGTTTTGCTGCAGAATTTTTTAAGTGTTATACAGCTGAGGTAGCTCCATTGCTGCTTAATATGTATAATGAGGCAATGGAGAAAGGCGAGTTGCCGCCAACCCTGTCACAAGCATTAATTACACTTATACTAAAAAAGGACAAAGACCCTACTGAGTGTAAGAATTATCGCCCGATTTCTCTGATTCCTGTAGATGTTAAAATACTATCTAAAATCCTGGCAAACAGGTTAGACAGTGTAATTACTTCCTTAGTTCATGGGGATCAGGTGGGCTTTATACATGGGAGATCTGGTGCGGATAATATTAGGAGATTTATTAATATTATATGGGCAATGGCTGATGTAAACTTACCAGTAGCAGCAATTTCACTGGATGCAGAAAAAGCCTTTGACCGTGTGGAATGGGGTTATTTATTTGAAACGTTAAAAACCTTTGGCTTTGGGAGTAGTTTTTTAAAGTGGATAAAGTTATTGTACACATGACCCCAAAGCTGCGGTGCAGACTAATGGGCAGATCTCTTCTTATTTTACATTGGCAAGAGGGACCCGGCAAGTTTCTCCATTATCCCCTATGTTATTTTGTTTGGCTTTGGAACCACTTGCAGCGGTTATATGAGCAAGTACAGATTTTCCGGGGGTTTCTGTGGGGAGAACAGTTCTCAAATTGATGTTGAATGCAGATGACATACTGTTGTTTATTTCAGAGCTTTAGAGGTCTGTGCCGTGTCTGTTAGAAATGATTAATTAATTTTCTAAATTATCAGGTTATAAAGATAACTGGTCTAAATCGGAATCTCTTCCTTTGACAGCCTATTGCCCTGTCATTTTTTCATCCTGCTCCCTTTCAGTGGCCCAAAGACGGTATACGGTACCTTGGTATTCTTTTCCCTCATAAACTTAAGGATTTAGTCAGAGTGAATTTGGACCCACTGGTGCAAAGAGTTTCAAATGATGCTGGGAGGTGGTCATCTTTAAATCTCTCTCTTTGGGGAAAGGTGAATGTGTTCAAAATTAACTGTCTTCCAAAAATTAACTATTTACTTCAATCAATCCCTGTTGAAATTCCACTGCAATATATTAAACAATTTGATAAGATAACCAAGGCATTTCTTTGGAATGGGAAGCGCCCCCGGTTAAATATGAGCAAATTGCAACAGCCGGTTGATAGAGGGGGGTTGGGTCTTCCTAAACTGATGTTTTATTATTACGCCTTCAGTTTAAGACATCTGGCTCACTGGTCCCTTCCACCGGGGAGGTCTCCCCCTTGGTTTAACGCTGAGCAAGCCATTCTGTTACCGCTGCCGCCACTACAATGCTTATCCACTAAATTACCTCATACAGTAAAGTCTCATGCCATAATATCACATCTCCAGACAGTGTGGAAGAAAATAGCGAGAATTTTTAAATTTAATCCCTTTTTGAATACAGCTTCAAGTATCTGGATGAATCCCAAATTATGCATTGGAAAATCAACCTTTTTGTGGAAGGAATGGCTAGCAAAGGGTATTTTGAAGTTAGGTGACGTTTATGAGAATAATATTTTGAAATCATTTAACCAATTAATCCAATCATTTGGACTTAATAAAACACAGTTTTGGAGATACCTACAGCTGAGACACTTGTTATATGGGACTTTTGGTTCTAGTAGTCAAAGTCCACCAGAAGATAATATTTTATCTGTAATTCTAGAAGCATGGGGTAGAGGACATGAGGCATCAGTATATTATAGATTGATTATGGAGAAAGTGGGATATAGTTTCCATTCTGATACTAAAAGAGTCTGGAGCAAGGATTTGAATATCTCAATTAGTGATGAGGACTGGATCAAAATATGCAGAAATTGTAGAGTAATGTCAAGGAATTTGGGGGTAAGACTTGTACAGTTTAAGATATTGAATCGTTTTTATTGGACCCCGAGCTGAATGCTGGCGATGTGAGAGGGAGGACGGAGACCTGATACATGCTCTGTGGTCCTGTTCTAAAATACAAGAATTTTGGTCTAAGGTCCATAATTATATTCAAGAGATGTCAGAACGTTGTTTTCCGTTTTGTCCAGGTTTATATGTTCTTGGAGACCTATCTTTTTTAAGCCTGGATGTAGAGACAACTGAATGGATTCAGATAAGTATTATGATTGGGAGACAAATTATAATGAGAAGTTGGCGGATGCCAGGTTCGCCTTCTTTCCAAGAATGGGTTACGGAATTGGGCAAAGTTTGTGTTTATGAAGGAATGGCATACAGATTACTTGATAAAAAAAGAGGTCTATAGGATAAAGTGGGACAGATATCTGACATTTATTGAGGTTATAGAATGATGGTGGGGAGACACAATATTAGAGCTGCTTTAATGGATCTGGTGAATAACTCTTTGACATTGCCATTTCAATTTAATCATGTATGTTTGTGTATATATGTGTGTATATACTGTGTGTGTATATGTGTGTGTGTGTGTGTTTTGTGTTTGTTTTTATATTTTTTTTGTATTAACGACTCGGCGTTAACTGCAAGTCAGTCGCGTGTTAAATTCATTCGTGAAACTACCGCCAGGTGGCGCAAAGGGAACTGAAATTGCGAACTGAATGCAATTGTAAAATGAGATAAAAGGAGGAAGTAAAACAACAATTACATTATGATATAACATTGTAACATCTTTAAAAAGCATTAAAAAATGTACAGTGAGTTAATTTCAAAATGTAGGATAGTCTTAGGCTACAGTCTACTCATCAAAAATTAAAAGAAAGATCTTTACACGAAGGATATATGCATGCTATTGTTATTAAACAGTCATTAAATATAAGGCCTATATATACGGATAAAAAGCTAAATGTTTTCATTTCGGTTCATTCTTGGTATAAAAAAAACCTTCAGGTTCCATTTGCAGATCGAAATGAGAAAGGTCCAGCATTTAGCAATAATTATTATTAATTCTGTTATTATTCTTGATTTTTCAAACTGCTAACACTTTGCATTTTTGAATTATGCCTTTACCGTGTGACCAAAAATGGAGTATTTTCTGTTTCAGCTGTTTGATCGCGCTGGTGCCCCGCGCACATTCATTGGAAACAGTAGCCGTTCACCGAGCCCATGTGGCACGAGCAGCGGTCCATTTTGGCATATTTTTGCTAATTATGATTTTTTTTTTTTTCGTCTACACTGAAACACGCGTGAACTACAAAGCCTATTTTACCTCTGAATAATAGTTAAGCTTGAAATAGGCAACATCACGAATATGGAAACATTTGGATTTCTCCCAAATGAGAGCCCAACCTTACCTTATGGTTCGATTTAAATTATTATTCATTTATTTTATTTTTTTGTTTTTTTATAGCTAAGCCTATATTATTATATACTGCAATTTTATTTATCCATTAGAATTATATATTTTTAATTCTCGTTTTGTTCTGATAAATTTGTTAAATTTAAAGAATTTGTTGTAAAGTGAAGGGAACTAAAAATATCCTGTTGGCACATTATAACATTATTAGGCCAGCCGTTATTATTTCTGAATGTAATAAAATGCAACTTATACATGACTTTTATATTTTTTTCCTCTCACAAACTTAATTAATTTTTTAGCCTGTTTAAAAAAAAAAAATGCAGCAAACGAAAATAGGCAATTAATCGGTTGAAATTCGTTACTGTGGCTTAACAGTAATTATAATTATTATATACTTAGGAACAGAGTCTGGGCCTAATCTAGGATATCCAGGTTGTTGGTTTTTTTTTTTTGTTTTTTTTCATTGCATCTGAAAATGACTTTGTGCAGCACATTCACTTCGCACGCTCAACCTGCCTCGCACGTTGCTTGGCTGTGGATGATTTCAGAATGTTTGATATAAAGGTTCCTGTCCCATTTTATACAGGAATTGTTCATTTAAAAAAAAAATCGAATTATATTGTTAGTTCTAATTATATTGTTAACACAAGTTCATTTAGACTATTTAACATGCACTGTGACATTTTACCCTTTTTAACTTTAAACTCCTTGAAATTTTAAATTCAGTTTAATAGTATTGAAGTTCAAGTTTTAAAAAAAAAGGTTTTAGGTTTTAATTGCTTAATTATTTCTATGAATTAATAATATGTTATCATGTTTATTCTTGTAGAAAATAAGTGTTTATTCTTTAAGAAAATAAGGGAAAAATAAGGGACGATCCAAATATTATTCATATTTGTTTTACTTCACCTATTTATGCAGGCTACAATTATTCTAAAAAAAAAAAAAATAAATAATAACAAAAAAAAAATAATAATGTCATTAAAAGTGCCATCGGCCTGAGTAAATTTGACCATTATAGAATTGTGACTTTAAAGGTTAGTGATTTAGGAGGTGAAAATACTGTGAAATTACAAATGGTACGGGATTTTAAAGATCTTAAAAACACCAAAGCGCAGTGCCCTTAACGCACACTATCTAGTGCGGTATTCAAGGCTTTGTTTATCCCATCATGCAAGACTTTTGCCAGATCATAACCTTTCCAGTGTAAGTTAAATATTAAGGTTAAAAAAAAAAAACACTTACATACATACAGCTGTTTTATTATAGCCATGCATGTTATCCATCAAATCCAGTATTAAATCCATTACAGGAATAATGGAATAGCCTGTAATTTTAGTAATTTTTTTCTTTTGAAGCTATAACAATTTTGGTAGTACTTTATTTTACAGTCCTGTTCCTCATGTACATACTATGTACTTATTATAGTAATTACAATAACTATGTAATAACTAGGTACTTATTTAATATTTTTACTTTTTATATTAATTTTAACTTTGTTTTTTTGTTGTATTACCAGAACTTTCTTAGATAAATACAGTGTAAGTACACTTTAAGTACATGTAAGTACACGTACTGTAAAATAAAGTGCAACCACAATTTTGCATTTATATGTGTTATACTAAACACGTTCATACTTATGTTTTAGGTAAATGGATTCCTTTGTAAAAGAAAGATAACAACAGTGTAACCTCTGCGATTTAATAAAAACATTTCAAGGTAAGTAATTAATTAATTTAGTGATGTATACGTTTTTTTAAGACTTTTGTTTGTTAATGGTAATGAACTGCCTCCTCTGGGTGTAGCCTGGTTTCTCCCAAGACTTTTTTCTCCCTCTGCCACCAAAAAAGGAGTAAATTTGCCACAGTTGCCTGTGACTTTCTCAAAGGATGAAAGCATTAAGGGGTTTGTTCACCCAAAAATTAAATTTCTGTCATTAAGTAACTTACTCACCCTCATGTCATCCCAAATCCGTAAAATACTCAACATGACTACAGTGGTTCAAACCTAATGTTATGAAGTGACGAGAATACTTTTTGTGCGCCAAAAAAACAAAAATATCCACTATATTCAACAAATTCTTCTGTCCTGTCATACCTGCTGCTACACTATTTTCGTTGCAGAGCTCCAGTGTTAACATCAGAACTTGGGCTCAGTTTGGCCGAAGCATGCGTGTGATGCTGACAGAGGAGCTGGCCAATAATGATTCGGCATTCGGATGTAAGTACATGGAAGCTCTGAACTGCATTCACTACGTCAAAACTGCGTATGTTAACAGTTCAAACTGTTAAATAAAGTTTTTTTTTGTTTTGTTTTTGCACACAAAAAGTATTCTCATCACTTCATAATATTAAGGTTGAACCACTGTAGTCACATTGAATATTTTGATCTCTTTAATACCTTTCTGGACCTTGAAAGGTGCAATGACGTTGCTGAATATGTGTGGTTCAGAAACTTCTCGGATTTCATCAAAAAAATCTTTATTTGTGTTCCGAAGATAAACAAAGATCTTACAGGTTTGGGATGGCATGAGGGTGAGTAATTAATGACAGAAATTTCATTTTTGGGCAAATTAACTCAAGTCATGAATTTTTATAGCGGCTCTCTGCGCCCCCATTGACTACTATAGGCAGTTCAAGTTGGATAGAAAGACCTTTGGCATATACTTTGTAACTTTTAAAATAGTTTACATGCACAAACAGCTATATTAGTACCTAGAGGAAAAGTAAAATCCAAAAGAGAGGATAATATAGGCCCATTAAATTACACTGCTCTGTACATAAACTCTTTTCTTCAGTGACTCTGTTTGTTATCCACATGTGTCATGACTAATGGTCATTAATCACTTATAGAGTTAACCTACTTAAATTCACTACAACACTGCTTCAGTTTTACTTTTACAAAGTGTAACACTGCTGTTTTTTTCAGTGATTCTTTTGTAAACATATTGAATCACTGGAATGTTTGTCATATATGCCAACTAAAGTTTATTTATTCTTTCAAGGTTTGTACTAATATGGTGCACTACCTCAACAACGAGACAAGCCAGGATCCACATGTCTTGGTGCTTGGAGACAAAGAAAATTCCTTTCAAGTTTTCACCATTTTCAATGAAGAGGCAGTTGAAAAGGAGACCTTATTTCAAGCAGTGAATGAATGCTTCAAATGTTCTACATCTATGATAAACTACCCAAAGCCCTCTGCTCCCATTTGGGAGTTCTTGCATCATGGAATCTATAATATTCCTGGAGAAGTTACTTCTACACATTGCTGCCTCCTAAAAATCTTTGTATTCAAAGCCACTGATCATCAGTAGATCCAGTAGCCAAAACACACGTTAAAGGGTTAGTTCACCCAAAAATGAAAATTCTGTCATTAATTACTCACCTTCATGTCGTCCCAAACCCGTAAGACCTCCATTCATCTTCGAAACTGTAACAGTACATGTCTTTAAGGAGAGGGTACAACAAGGGAATCCAAAAGTGAGGTTTTTAATCAAAACAACTGCGAAGAACAAACACATACATAACGTTATGAAAAACAATAAACAAGAAAAGGAACATGACCAAATAAGGAAAACTCAAAAGAAACAGAAGAATAGAAGTCCATGACTGTGATATTACCCCCCCCCCCGGAAGTCTCGTCCCGAGCTGTAACACCGGGGAGGGTGGGTGGGCGAGGAGGACCTCGTGGGCGGATCTGGAGACTCGGGCGGCCATGGTGGATCTGCCTCAGAGGCCGCGGCCCCAACCCCTGCCTCTCCAGCTGGATCTCTACTGCCCACAAAAAAAAAAAATTCTTGGGGAAACTTACAGAGCTGGACTCACTGCCTAGAGTAGACACAGGAGCGATCTCTGGGGCTGGAGCCGACACTGGACTGAGCTCTGGGGCTGGAGCTGACACTGGAGCGAGCTGTGTGGGTGGATAGGACACTGGACTGAGCTCTGGGGCTGGAGCTGACACTGGAGCGAGCTCTGGGGGTGGAGCCGACACTAGAGCGAGCTGTGGTTCAGGGGCCCTCCCTGGGCTTGACGGGGGATCAGGAGCCCTCGCTGGGCTCGGCGGGGAATCAGGAACTAGCGGAGACACAGGAGACTTAGGAGGTGAAGGAGGTTCAGGGAAGTGCCATAGAGGGGAATCTGGGGAGAGGATGGGTGCGGAGAAACTTGGGGGTAATGCCATCTCCAGGATATTATAGCATGGGGCTGGCAATGGAGGGTGCTCAGGAGGAGAGGGCGATTTAATATAAATATGGCTTGCCATATGACTCGCTGGTGCTCGGGTCTTCGGGGAGGCGGAAGTGTGGATCGTGGACGGTGGTACTTGGTACTGGCTTTGCTTCCTGTGGCGGCCTCACGGATGGGCTGAGGAAAACGTCTGAGCTTGGGTGGATACTGGGATGGTTGGGTTTGGGCAGGCGGGAGGAGCTGTTGGTGCGGTATGCAGAGGTTTCCAGCATGGGGTGAGCAGGCGCAACACGGCTTGCTCCTGAGGGGACTAGACTAGGAAATTTTGGCTAATCATGAACTTCTTCCACTTCGAAGTCCAAATTGTTCAACCAGAGGACTAGTTTAATAAGCTCAATCAAGGGGAAATCACCACCAGGAAGAGTGAAGCGGATTGTGTCCTCGTCCAGCCCCAGCAAAAAACAAGCACCCAGGAACGAGTCGTGATAGCCCACCCGGTTGGCAAGCTCAAGGACATCCTCTTTGTATTCTGTATGTGCATAGATGTTTAGGTTGTAATTTCTGTACTGTATGTACATGTTTGTTTTAAATGCGTACTATATTTGCACCGGTGTAGGATATGAATTTGAATACTGTATGTGCACAGATGTTTAGGTTGTATATTTATGCACAGTTGTTATGAATATTTGTACTGTATGTGCATATTTGTGTTTTGAATTTAACATGTATTTTAATTTATGAATATTGTATGTGTACATTTGTTTTGAATTTAATGTGTATTTTGAATGTATGTACTTTAACATTTATTTGCCATGTGTTCTACACGTTTACTCGTGTATTTTGAATTCAATATATGTAAATAATTTATATTAAATACTAGGCTTGCCAATATTGAGTACATTTGTCATTTAAAAAAAAAAAGATTTGTTTTTCTACTTAAATAAACAATCTGTATTTGAAAACAGTGTATTTTATCTGATAAAATAATCTAATGAATAAAAGTAATTAGTTAACCCAACTGGCTTTTAACCCAATCATTGGGTTAAAAATAACCCACAGCTGGGAAGGTGCTATGTTAACCCATAGTTTGGTTAAACCCAACATTATTTAGTGAGTAGTTACGTGCATTTGTATGATTACTTTTTACTGTCTGTAATAATAGAAGTTGTTTCAATGGTATATTTATACATTGTTTTTTTTTTTTTTTTTTTTTTATCATTAAAAAAAAAAAAATTTTTTAATTTTTTTTTTTTTTTGACATCCTGTACACAATGTTTTGAATAAGGACAAACATAACTAATCAGCCCTCTTCTGAAAACTTTTATAAAATACCTGTATCATCTTGAGAAACTTACAGGCCATGACTGCATGGTTAAAATAAACTTTTACTGAGAAGAAAGAAAGTAGAAAAATCTATCACAGCCCCTTGTTATTATCCTGTTTTATACAGTATTTTATACAGTACTTGTCAGAAGCTTGGAAGAAGAGCAGAAAAGACAAAAAGTCTCTTCTGCTCTTCATAAAGTGAAAATAGTAATATTGTGAAATAATAAACCTGGTAAGAGAAACTGTATTAAAAATCAAATTAAGTAATCAAAAATTGTATCATATTTCACAGCCAGCTTATGACAAGTTGTTGCTGTTTTAAAAAGACCCAGTCAAGCAACAGTTTTTTTATTTTTATTTTTTTTATTTTGATATTTTTTGTTATTTACCTTTTTTTATTGTTTTGAATAAAGTATTTTATATAATATAATTGTTTTTATTTCTAAGAGCAATGCAAAAGATAGATAGAACTATTGTCACAGTCTTCAGCTGGTGTTCCCTGGATGGCCATCAGAGGACACAGTCTTTTGTTTTAGCACAGGCTTGTCCTTGTGTTTGTTTGTGTCATGTGCCCTCCTGTCTAGTGTCTTGACCCCGCCCTTCTTGCTATTTGATTATTGGTTTATTTGCACCCAGTTTCCCTTGTTACCCTCCTTGTTTGCTCCCTATTTATTCTCTGTGTGTTTGCAGTCCTGTGCCAGTTTGTTGTGATCTGTACACCTTGTGTCCTGTCTTGCCAGACCAGTCTGTTTCCCCCAAGAGGTAGGCTAGTTTTTGTTGGGTTTTGTATTTTTTTATTATTAATAAAAGTCATCCTAGTCATCCTGCAAAGTCCTCACCTCATCCCTACAGCCCAACCCTGACAAATAATAATTTGTAATTGGTTTTATTGGTTTGTCTCATCGTGCTGGGACACACGGCATCACAGTATGTTAAGGGGTGTAACATTTCCATCACACGGTTGAGGTATTCGGCCAATCACAACACACTGGATAGCTGGCCAATCAGAGCACACCTCTCTTTTCAGAACGATCAGCTTTACTAAAATCGACATGTTTCAGAAAGGCAGGTTTTAGAGGAGCAACAATAATGTACAGTCCGTGGAAAATAATGTTTTTTGAACCTTAAACTGCATGAACACATTGCATTACACCAAATACACAAAATAATGTTCTTTTTAGCAACATCATATGACCCCTTTAATATAATTTCTACGTGACACTTGTCCTTTATGTTTTAATGGATTTCATTAGAATGTGTTTTATTTTAAAATTGTAAATATGTAATTTTCTATTATAATTTTTAAGCTACTTCTATTTTCTGATAGTTGTGGCTACACATTTATATGTTTATAACATGGCATTACAATGGGTTTCATTTTATAACTTTGTACTATAATTTTATAGTTACCACCTTTTTATCTTGTTCTGTTCTGAATATCAGTAGAATTTTAAAGATTTGATTGACAAATTCTTTATTAACTATGAGTTGTCCCTCAATATACACTCCTAATCTGCTGCTTATTAATAGTTGGTAAAGTAACATTTTGAAGCATGAAAGTTTTGGGGAAATGATCTGTCATCGAAGGGACGGAAATCCACAAAAGAGAACAAACTTTTTACTGATGAACTAATTTCTCTCACCTGTGATCCCATTTTATTTGTCTTCGATAAAATAAAAACTACTAGTTTATTTAGTTTTTGTGATTTTTTTTCTTATACCTATGTTTATTTTTGTTATATTTCATATTTCTTGTACTTCAGCCAAAAGCTAAAATTTTGATGAGTTTGGTGACGTATGATGGTATAAAAATATAAATAGCCACTGCATGCCTGTAGTACTCAATGGCTGCATATAGGCTAACATCTATAAACCTATACATAAAATATACTATAAAATATACAAAGATGCCAAAATATGCTTACAGACATATCTGACCATGTAAGGAAAAGACAAAGTAGGAGACAGAGTAATCATTTATTTCTAACAAAAAAACTAATGCTGGGCAACCATACAATTATTTTTTTTTTTTTTAAATAGCTATTTATTTTATTTGTTGTCTTTCATTAATTGCGATTAATTGAATTATGCACAAAATTCAATAATGCATTCAAAAGTAGTATATTGTGCACTTTTTCATTTAAAAGTACTGCTATATGAACAAACGTGCAATAACATTTGGTTTGGAAACACTTAAATATGGATTTTTTTTTTTTTACAGCAGTATTCCTTTACATAGTAGCAGTTAAAATATTCCTTGGAAACCTCAACTTATAACATTAATGTAATCAAATTAAATATAAAACCAAAGTTATCTGCCACTGCCAGGGCATTAACGTTTTCATAGAAAATATTTTATAGTTTGTTATAATAACAGTCCACAGGCTTGATCATAACATTATAACAGGCATCTTCCGAGTCTTCCCAGTTCATTTAGCAGTCCCTGGCTCGGTTGGAAGAGGTGACCCAGAGCGCGGTTCAGTTATATATAGATCAGTGAGTGTGAGCGCTAACCGCGCCGGAGCGCAGAACTTATATGTTCAGCATGATTGTGTGTACATTTCTGAGTGGCAAGAGTGATAGATCTGTAAAGCAATATATTGTGAGAGGGCGTTGTGTTACCGTATCCCAAACGACTCAAAATAATAAACCACAAAGTTAAGAAAAAGATGTTTATCCTTGTTTAAATGAGATTATTGAAGGACCGGGAAAAAGCAGAAGACATAGTAATAGTTATGAAATCAATGCTTTCATGAGAGAAAATTATTATATTTTTCGTACAGATGAATCTAAGGATCCAATCAAACAAAAAGTAGGCATAAGAATATTATTTATTAGATTTTTTGAGGAAATAATATGTTGTATTATTTTTGTGTGGATATATACAATGTCAGTGCTAAAGAGGCATTACAAATGTTGTGTTTGGAATGCACCAACGAATATAGAAGTCACATTTTGTTTTACAAAATTGCATTTCTGAAAGAGCTTCTTGGCTCTCTGTATGGCTAATGTTGCTAAACTACCGATTTTGAAGTAAACAATGCAATATTTTATAATATTGCAACTCCCCAACGAAGGGTTGTGAGTTCGAGTCTCGGGCCGGCAGGAATTGTGGGTGGGGGGGAGTGCATGTACAGTTCTCTCTCCACCTTCAATACCACGACTTAGGTGCCCTTGAGCAAGGCATCGAACCCCCAACTGCTCCCCGGGCGCCGCAGCATAAAATGGCTGCCCACTGCTCCGGGGGTGTGTGTTCACCACGTGTGTGTGGTGTGTTTCACTGCTCTGTGTGTGTGCACTTCGGATGGGTTAAATGCAGAGCACTAATTCTGAGTATGGGGTCACCATACTTGGGCTGAATGTCACGTCACTTTCACTTTCTCTGCCTGTTCTCAATGAAGCTGCTTTCACATGTTTAGCATCATGGGTTTAGTGTCGTCACTTATGTTTCCAAACAAACTCACAATATCTTATTAATTATGCATCATACGACGCACTCAATAAAGGACAATCATAAATGAAGGTACATGTTGTCATTAACGCACAACTTAGACACATATCATCTTCAACCAAGCAAAGTTAAATTCAGTCCGTACTCTGGAGAACCCTATATGCATCATGCAGTAGGCTCAACCGGAACTGAAAGTTACTGATGTACACAGTAACCTGTGATCTGACTGGTCATTCCTTCTCAACAGTGGGCAATGGCAGGAGGGGAGTCCTGCATGGGAATTGTTTGTGTCCGTTATGGTATAACTCACACTCAGAAACTGCGTCTTGGTAGTAAAAAAATGGCATGGTTTTGTAGCGTACAGTGTCACAAACAGAATAAGATGATCCACCAATAAAAAAGTGAAAGATAGGCAGAATTGTTTATTTGATTGTTTATTTGAATTCTGGCGCTCTCTCGTGACGGCTTGTGACGCGCGCTCTGACGCACCTATCATCTGATGGAGGCGGAACTTAGCGATCGCCTTTTTCTTAATTTTTTTATTTTTTCAACATTTTTTATATATGTGTGAGTGTGTTTTATGTTGAATGTGCCTGTATCTGCATGATTACCATCTGTTTGAGCGCAAATCAGCTCGCTATTACTGTGTAATCACGGCTATCAATGTGAACGCCATCTATATAAATAGAGTGCGATTTATGGACTTTATGGTGCATTCATATGATTACCATCTCTATAAATGCCCATCAGCACATCAGCACGTATTTTCATTGTAATTCATTGTAAATGCTGCATTTCTAGCAATCTCAGGATGTTCTGTAATCAGCATACAAAGTTAAATCTTTTTATTTTTCTTATTTATTTTTCTTACTCAAATTATTCTTATTGTATCTTTCTAGTGTGCAAATAAATCACTTATATGATGTCTAAGTTTCTGTCTATTGTTTTATAATTAAAAAAAATGCAGTGGTATGTTTAATGACTAAAATAGTTTGTAGACCCTTCAATACAGTTGGTAAATATTTTTTTATATATTTGGGGGGGTGGGGGGATTAGACATAGTCTCAGAAAAATGGTTGCAGGAATCTCATTTTTTTATGGTATCTCCTTCAGATTTGAAATAGAAACTCATGAGACTTTCAACCCATTACTTTTCTAGATCGTTCCAGGACTGATTTCATGTATTTTTATATCAAATAAAAAAAATCAGTGTGGTGAAAAAAAAATTCAAGGCACTTCAGTGTCTATAACTTTTAATATTTTTGAGCATTATCAACTCTGGTTGGAAAAAAAAGTACAGCCCAATGAGTCTTCTTTCCAAAGACACCAAAATTATGTGTGTAACTGTAACACGCTGTCGAGGAAAGAGAACAGCAGACGAAGATTTATATTCAAAATAGCCTTTACTTAGACTAGAGACTTCATACAGCACATATCACAACTAATAACCGACAAACGTTAAAACAGAAACAGGACTTTAAGAACACACATGGTAAATGAGAGAACTAAAGAGGAACAGCTGGATGAAGATTAATTAATCAGAAACCATGGAAACTAATGAGAGCTCATAACAGACAAGACAAGAACTTTTAAACTGAACGTAATTGGGACAGTAACACACTGAAGTAAGGAACTGTTACAATTTTAAGTTAGGTAGGGCACTTTTTATTGAAAATAAATGCTTTTCTGATGTGATTTGAAATTTGAAAAGGGAGAAAAAAAACTCAAGTCAAAAGGTAGATTCAATCCTGAGTCAAACGAATTTTGTTGTGGGAGAAAAAAGTTTTAAAATGTGGATTAGAACACGAGTCGATAGCATCAAATTGTGAATAATGTTGGACTAGCTTATTAAGAAATATATAAGGTGCCATTAAAGTGTAATATTACAATAACAGTGAAGTGCAACAGAATGATGATATATTGTAAATAAAATAGTACACAGATATTACAGAATGAACTCTGTAATTCCATATAATTTTACCTCAGATGAAACATGGGTTTAAAATAATGGATATGAGCTGTTTGCTGTATTATATTTTATTGTTGTTTTTTTTTTCTTTTTTTTTTTTAATTAATTATTTTTTAATTATTAGTTATCTTAGAGTATTCTTTTAAGTATGCCCATGCATTTTAATGACGTGTTATGTCATGCACGACGCAAAAACACCTAATGTCATCACACAATGCAAATTACACACGTATGCACTGTCACCACGTTAATGTGCATGAGTGTTATAGACATACCATATGTCACTTTGTGCATGCGCGGTAATCACATACCTGACGTAGGTACGTGACATCAACACACTACAGTCTGCAACGAGGGGTGTTAGGAATTAGGAAATCCTGCAAAGGGGGAGCATATCACACACTTCGGAGGCCTGGTCTTCGAAGTCCGTGGCCTTCAAAGTGTGCACACTCAACTTTGGGACATAGCTATGGTGTTGATTAACTTGAGTGCACTCCACCAGTGTTAATTATGCTAAGTATCTGACGTGCTCCTCCCGAACCTTGTTAATAAATGTAGGGGATGTGGTTTAATTTAGCTCAAAGGGAATCATTTAAGATTTTAAAGGGAATTTGAAACAGAATCACTGTTTCACGGCTGATCACTGAAACGGCCCAGCGATTCACTGAATGAGCCGTTTAACATCAAATCTGCGCTGGATATTAATATCCAAAGTATAGTGAAAACACTGTTAATTAGCACAGTAACAAGATTGGCAGTTTAAGACATTAACTTGTAAGCACAAAACACAAGATACTTCTTTTTTCAATATGAATAAGGCTTTATCAGATAAATCTAAGACATATAAAACTAATCTAACACATAAGCACACGCACTCACACATTCACACAAGTTGCAGGAGGATAGAGCGTTAGGAAAGAGTGAGTTTAAGAGAATGAAAATGTGAAATCCCAAGTTTACAGCAATACGTGAAATTGCATAGACATGAACAACCATCAGTCACTTAATTAACCCTCGCACTGAGTTCATCAATTAGGTTAAAATTATATTAGATAACACCAGTACAGATCAGAGTCTGGAGGTACGTTACTTGCGTTGCCTGTGGTAACGGGGTTCCCTTTGTTGTAGCTGAAAAGGGGGTTTCCCGAGTTTGCTGATTGGCTGGAAGTTCAGTAGTCGTTGAAGTGACGTCTTGGGAAGCCCGTGGTTGGGCGTAGGCTGAAGATGCGGAGTTGTGGGCTGGCTGAAGTTTCAGACGGGCACTCGAGGTCAGACTCGGAGACAACGGCGTTACAAAACTTTAACTCAGAACACGAAACTCTCAAACGGAAAAGAAAAGAAGTAAAGTTTGACGAGACTAGGTGGTGTTTCTTTTCATCGTGGCTAAATAGCAGCAGGCGTGCAGGCCGAAGCACGCTGGAACGGCGCTCGAAGAACGCTAAAAGTGATGACAAAGCATGACTAAAAGCTAAAGCTAAAAGCAAAACCTAAAAGCCGGCATGACTGATAGCAAAAGCTAAACGCAAGCTCAAAGCTAAAAGCTAAAAGCAAAATTTGATGGTGTCCTGAGTATTTAAACTGGCCTTTTGGCCACACCTCAAATGTTGTCTTGACCAATTAGATATTGTCTTTTCTCGGGGTGTTGCATTGTTTGTCCCACCCATTCATAAATCATATGTTATCTTATCAAGCACATGGTCCCGAATTTTCCCGCTCTTGCAGGGTATAATTTGGACATGATTCCTATAACAAGAATATGATACATTTGACAAATAACTGATGGTCAGAAACCTTTCAAGCAAGAAGATTCGAACACACACATACTAAACATGAATATGATCCCTTAAGCTATTCAAGAGTTATTTAAAAAGACATACACAATAAGTGATTAGAAAAACATTAAAGTCAAATGTGTGGGTTACATAAATGATATGGCGTTAAGCAATGGACTGATATCCATTTAGTCTTTTTTGGGTTCATTTTGGTGCATATATGCATTGGAAGGCATTCTCTGTGCCATTCTTGGGGAGTAAGGATATGTCCTGTGAAGACCAGAAGGGTTAACAGGTCTCCTTAGGAATTTCAGTCTGGTTCTGCTAGGTGGGGGGAAGTCAATCCAAAGATCTTGTTTACTCTCACGGCTTTACATGTGAGGGTCAGACTGTCCATCTCTTCGATTTACTTGCCCCAAATTAGACAATCTCTTCTTCGAATTGAAATTGTCAATAATTGTTCAAATGGTGTTAATGTTGAAAGCTGTTCTCTGAAAGAGTTGGTTGGTTATCAGACTGTGGTGCTAGGAGTTGATTTACAGCATCCTGTTGCCTTTCCGAGGAATTTGGCTCTCTTGTTTCAACCATGCTCACGATCGAATCTTTAATTTGTCTGGTTCAGGCCTCATACGCTACATAAAACATATGCTTCCAGAGGGAACAGAAAGTGGGAGAAGACACAAAGTAACTGGGGAGTGATATGAAAGAAATAAAGTTAATATATCAGCCTTATCAATAAATGGATTGATAGCCGGTGATCTAGTATAAGCAATTAAGCGATGTGAGAATCAGATTCATGGCAAGCTGAGAAGAACGTGCAGTCTTTGACAGCCTCATTCCTCAACTGCCAAATTTCACACACACTGACCTGTTTTATAAAGTCATTACATAACTTAGAAGAGGTGTGGTCAGAGTGAGATATTTGATATGATTATCAAGTGGGGGATTATGCACAGCATTGAAGTCACCTCCTATGACAAAGTGGTAGTCATTAAAACTTAATATCATGCGGATGAGCTGTTGGTAGAACACACATTAATATTCATTACATCACAAGCTTTTAAATTAGATTCTTATATTAATCCAACAGAAACCTGTTTAGATCTTAAATAATCAAAACATTTGGTTCTCTAAGTGCCGCCATTTAAACAACTGATGTTCCAAGACATTACATTAAGAACAATAATTCAATCAAAATACTGTAAATCCTCATAGATAAGAAAATAAATAGTGGATTTAGCATCTGAAACTATAAAGGACACATCGGGATACGTGGCCAACATAACAGAAGATACAACAGGATCCAATCCTTATCCAGCCCAGATGGTGGATCAGCACCTAGAGAGGACCTCAACAGACCTCAATGTCAGCGGAGACCAGGACAACTAGATGAGCCCCAGATACAGATCCCCTGTAAAGACCTTGTCTCCTAAATGGCAGGGGCATGAAAATAAATTGACCATATATGCATAGTAAAAAAAAATATTTTAGTAAAATAATTCACTCACTAGAACTAAATTAGTAATGTTGGCCTCTGTTTTTCATGTCTCTTCTCTTTATCCAGCTCATACTGAATGTGTTTACGACAGTCCTAGGACATGTGCTGTGTGATCCTTTTTACTTGCTATGGCCTTTGTGAGATTATGGCCAAAGCAATTTAACCACGGCCAGGCCAGTTTGCCCACTGCAGCCACAACATTAGCACCATTATCAGTGGTTATGCAGGATTTTTTTTTCTCATCTTATGATGTTTATTATGATAATGCACTTACTAAAGAGTTTCTGCAAGTGTATCAGCAATATGGTTTTCCATGTAATTTATACTGCTTGTCAAAAATATTGGAGCATTTCTTAAAAATGTTGCATTTCTTTAGCGATGTGTGAAACTGTCGTGTTTATATTTTGTTATTCATCCGAAAGCCTGTGCTATTGTCACATGTGCCCTTTTAGTTTGCATTTTACCTTGTTTTGTTTGTTTCCTGTGATTTGTAGTTAAGGGTATGTAAACTTTGTCTGGGGGCAGTTTCTGTAAATTCATTTATTTTGTCCTGTTGAGTTTATGTAAACATCTGTTATGTGAAATGGCTTATTCAGGATAGTACTAAATAAACATACCATGCAATTTTTATGATCCCTCTTATTTTGTTAAAATTATTACAATTTTGCATATTCTGCAAATGGTATGAAATGTGTGAGCAGAACTTAATTCAAGTCAAGTCAAGTCTGCTTTATTGTCAATTCTTCCACATGTACAGTACATACATACAGAGAATCGAATTTGCGTTACTCTCAGACCCCCGGTGCATACAGATAACACTAACAGTAGAGCCTAAAAATCTAGATCAAATATAAAATATAAGATACAACTATACAATAAGGGAATGTAAAAAAGACATAATAAAAAATAAAAATAAAGTTAAATAAAGCAGCGCAAGGCACATGGCAGATAGAGTGCAAACCAGTGAACAAACAGTGCAGATAAAAAGATTTTTAGTGCAAAAAAACAAAACAAAAGAAGCTTATTCAGTCTGATTAAAGTTACAAAAGGGCTCAAGAGCAGTTATTTTATTTAAACTGACTGATGAGGTGGTAGAATGACGTCAGTTCCATGGTGAATGAGGTAGTGAGCAGACCAATGCTGGACAAAGTGACTGGTGCATGTGGTCATATGTTAGAGGGAGGGGGGTGGAAGGACCTGGGGATGTGGGACCTGGGGGGGGGGGGGGGGGGGTTCATAGTTCAGTGGTGCCTGGGGCAGAAAGAGGGAAGGGGGGGCCAGTTCGGGAGCGAGTTCAGCTTCCTGACAGCCTGATGGATGAAGCTGTCCTTCAGTCTGCTGGTCCAGGCCTGGAGACTCCTCAGTCTCCTCCCTGATAGCAGCAGACTGAAGAAGCTGTGTGACGGATGGGTGGGTGCAGAGGGCTTTGCGAGTGAGACGGATTCCATAAATTTCCTGGAGGGAGGGGAGAGAGACACCAATGATCTTCTCAGCTGCTCTCACTTGAACTTAGGATGCTTACAATTCAAAGTAATTGCTTTGGTAATCTAAAATACTTTTCAGATGTAACTGTAATTTAGATTGCCATTTAATGTTCCATTTAAAAATGAACTGTAATAAAATACTCATACTGTATGTGACTTACAAAATACAGCAATAATTATCTGATCAAATGGTTTCTTTCTTAGCTGTCATGTTCTCTTAAAAAAAAAAAAAACTTTAAAATTAGATATAATGGACGTTGGGAAAACAAATGTGTCTTGTGAAAACACACAATGGTAGAACCACAACCCTTACGCAACGAAAACATATTGTCTTATATATTTTTTTTGTGTTAGGTATAATGTAGGTTGGGGATGCGTGTATTAACTGCCCCGGAGGGTGGGTTTATTGACCAGTGAAGGGTGCCTGGTGAAGTGTCCTGATCCGTTTTCCCGCTGGTTGGTGCGTCCCGTGTGCTCTCCGTGCTCTTCGGTGCCACTCAAGGTGAAAGTGGGTGTCCTGACGTGCTCCCAAGGGTGTGGGCTGTCGGTCACTCGCTGCTTTCTGTGGAAGAATGAGAGTGGGATTAGTCCAGTGGTGCATTCGGTTCGAGAACCCTTTCTGTGTGAAACATGTGCTCCTTTTAAACGTGCTGGCTGATGGGGAGCAGCTGTGACCGATCAGCCGGTGACGAGGACGTGCAGGTGTTTTACTTTGGTTTCCAGGGCGACGCTGATTCCTCTGGGAGTGCTCGTCACAATAAGAAAAATTATTGTATTAAATTGTTTAATGTATATTAAAATACACTGAATAATATATTGTTGATTACTTAATACATTGTTATGTATGTACTCAATAACATTCTTTGCAATATCTAGATATATATGTGAAAAAATTATACTCTGTGTATGTGCACACACATAATGTTGCCATGAATTTAACCAGACATCTGATCGTCTAAAAGTCCAAAACTTTTATTTATCTTTTCAGTACAGTTTTCTTTTATACGTCACAAATATTTTCATATACTGAATGTGTAACTATACAAACAATAAAGTGAGAAAAAAGTTTGTGTTCCGCTATATGTGAACCTAAGCATTAACTTTTGAAATCGAAATTGAGTGTTTTAATAAAGCTATTACATGTAAAATTGTGGTGCAGTATATATTGCAGTATGCAGAAAAATATAAGATAACAATAACAATATATATAAATATATTATTTAATATATTGCATTATATTTTCTAATACATTCCCACATATTTTTTTTTGTTTCATAAGGTAACAGCCCACTTATTCATATTTATTTGGATTCACTGTATTGTGGAGGAGTGTCTGCAGGCTGGTGATGAATGGAAGAGCTGCTGGCCACAGGTATCTGCAAAAAATTTATTTGGACCATTTTTATATTTTCTATATATATATATATATATATATATATATATATATATATACATACATACATACATACAAACCCGATTCCAAAAAAGTTGGGACATTGTACAAATTGTGAGTAAAAAGGAATAGAATAATTTACAAATTTCATAAACTTATTTTATTCACAATAGAATATAGATAACATATCAAATGTTGAAAGTGAGACATTTTGAAATGTCATGCCAAATATTGGTTCATTTTGGATTTCATTCACATTCCAAAAAAGTTGGGACAGGTAGCAATAAGAGGCCAGAAAAGTTAAATGTACTTATAAAGAACAGCTGGAGGACCAATTTGCAACTTAGTTGGTCAATTGACAACATGATTGGGTATAAAAAAGAGCCTCTCAGAGTGGCAGTGTCTCCCAGAAGTCAAGATGGTCAGAGGATCACCAATTCCCCCAATGCTGCAGCGAAAAATTGTGGAGCAATGTGTGTAAGGGTCAAGGCCGGAAAACCATACTGGATGCCCGTTATCTTCAGGCCCTTAGACGGCACTGCATCACATACAGGAATGCTACTGTAATGGAAATCACAACATGGGCTCAGGAATACTTCCGGAAAACATTGTCGGTGAACACAATCCACCGTGCCATTCGCCGTTGCCGGCTAAAACTCTATAAGGTCAAAAAAGAAGCCATATCTAAACATGATCCAGAAGCGCAGGCGTTTTCTCTGGGCCAAGGCTCATTTAAAATGGACTGTGGCAAAGTGGAAAAACTGTTCTGTGGTCAGACGAATCAAAATTAAAAGTTATTTTGGAATACTGGGACGCCATGTCATCCGGACTCTAAAGGGACAAGGACAAACCAAGTTGTTATCAGTGCTCAGTTCAGAAGCCTGCATCTCTGATGGTATGGGGTTGCAAGAGTGCGTGTGGCATGGGCAGCTTACACATCTGGAAAGGCACCATCAATGCTGAAAGGTATGTCCAAGTTCTAGAACAACATATGTTCCCATCCAGACGTCTTCTCTTTCAGGGAAGACCTTGCATTTTCCAACATGACAATGCCAGACCACATACTGCATCAGTTACAACATCATGGCTGTGTAGAAGAAGGATCCGGGTACTGCAGTCCAGATCTTTCACCCATAGAAAACATTTGGTGCATCATAAAGAGGAAGATGTGACAAAGAGGACCTAAGACAGTTGAGCAACTAGAAGCCTGTATTAGACAAGAATTGGACAACATTCCTATTCCTAAACTTGAGCAACTTGTCTCCTCAGTCCCCAGACGTTTGCAGACTGTTGTAAAAAGAAGAGGGGATGCCACACAGTGGTAAACATGGCCTTGTCCCAACTTTTTTGAGATGTGTTGATGCCATGAAATTGCAAATCAACTTATTTTTCCCTTAAAATGATACATTTTCTCAGTTTAAACATTTGATGTGTCATCTATCTTGTATTCTAAATACAATATTGAAATTTGAATCTTCCACATCATTGCATTCTGTTTTTATTCACAATTTGTGTCCCAACTTTTTGGGAATCAGGTTTGTGTATATATATATATATATATATATATATATAAATATATATATAATATATATATATATATATATATATTTATATATATATATATAAATTCTTTTGACTACCATTTTACTCAAACTGGGGATCAAGCTTTTCTTACCTCTGAGCTGTCAAGATCATGGAAACGCGTGAAATCAGAGGACTGCACAAACTGCACCTATGGTTAAAAAAAAAAACACATAGTGTTTAATTTCTTCTTACTGTGAGATGCCATAAATTTAATAACACCAGCAGACAGTTTCAGTATTACAGTTTCAGTAGCTGAATACAAATGCAGGAGGAAGAAGATAAATGTTCCAAAAGACAGTTTCAGTATTACAGTTTAGAAGTAATCCTGATGAGTCTGGACAATCAAACACACAAAAGAACTGAACCAAAGTCCAGGAGATAATGAGACACACACACCTAAACATAATGATGAAATCAAATCAGTAAACATGAAACCGAACTAACTAGTGCAGGAATGCAAACAGAGCCCAAACTGTGAAGGAGTGTGACAGTATGCCCCTCCTGGAGGTAGACAGATGGACAACCGGGAGGAGGACAACAAACTAAATCCAGGAAGGTGCAGGTGGAGCAGATGACCTGGGTCCTGTTCTTCGTACATCGCTTATTACATCTGAGATCAAATGTCACATCCAAAGCCCTTTTCAGGCGGTAATTGTTTCTCAGGGGGCCGTAAGTGATTTTCACCATTTACAGGGGGGTAGTCGGATATTTAATTGCCATCCGAATCCAGGATGTCAGTGTTTTTCTCTCACCACTGTAAAAATCCCCAGCCAATTTACCTACTGTTTTTGACAAACACTGAGGTTGCGTGGTAATGTAATTGTTTATTTTAACCTGTTAGCCAGCACCCCCATTATGGGACTCACAGCTGGAAGTGCCCTACCTAACTTAAAATTGTAACAGTTCCTTACTTCAGTGTGTTACACACATAATTTTGGTGTCTTTGGAAAGAAGACACTTTGGGCTGTATATTTTTTAGTTTACACTCGAAGTAGATTGGTCTATCGAAGCGATATCCCAATTCGTCGGTCACCGACGTGATGTCTCCGTTCCATCCTTCAGGAAACAAGGGTCACCATACGTAACCGAGATGTTTTAAAATGTGTATTATAAATGGATATGTAGGCTACATAACTACACTAAACAAAATTATAAACGCAACACTTTTGTTATAAAATAACTATATCGTGTAAAAATATACACAACTATAGCACATAAATAATTAAATAAATAATAAAATTCATTTTATTTACAGCAGACAATATGAGCGACATCGTGCCAATGGAACTTTGTACGTCGGGTCGACATCAGCCCAATGTATGTGTGCTGTCTGGGATGTGACTGGTCACGTGAGCAGCTCATTCTCGGGTTCGTAGGATCACAGAACTCACTCCTCTGTGAATAGATCGCTATCCAAATCCATAAGTGTTATCACTGAGATGATATGTAAATTTATTTTTACAGATGTCAACATGAGAAACAATTACCGTCCAAATAGGGCTCAAGATGATATCATCGCGCTAATCAGGATCTGGCTAATTCAGTTCTTTGAACACACATCTTGTTGATGATTAGTATGGCTGGATTGAGTTACCTGAGATAATTGTGTGTTGATGGGTTGGTTTAAAAGGGGCTATGTATTGATACTCAAAAGCATGATCAGCAGTGCAGCGATTGGCTGGCAGCAAGACAGCAACGTAATGACATCATATAATAATAATAAAAAAAAAAAAAAAAACACCTGCCAAAAATCTTGACAAATTTCTGTACTTTTTAAGAACACAGCCAAGAGAACAAAACTACAAAAATGTTATAATAGATAAATGAAGTGTGCACTGTTTTCATTTTATTGAAATGTTTTACTTGATTCCCAATTATATCAAATATTTGTACAGGCTTTACATTTTTATTTCAATGTTGTAATTAGCAATTCATGTTATTTTATATTTGAACAGATTTGTTACGTGGCAGCATTAATTTAAGTTTCTTAAAGGTCAAGATGATGTTATCTGCATCTCCTGCGCTCCATCAAGCCACAATATATCTGTCATCACTCAAATTAATGCACGACTCTACATAATCTGTATAGCATGTGTGTAAGACTCAGATACAATTATGAATAATTTCATGATGAATAAATCTTTCATTGAGTAAAACTGGCTGTGTTTATAGTAGCAAATAATACACAACATTATGTTATCTTTAAATTAATTTTTAACTGATTATTATTTAAAATTATTGTACCTGTATCAGTAGAATCCTCTTGTAATAAAGTAGCGGTGGTAGCGGACAGATTTTAAGTATCAATTCTGCTTAAAAAGATGCTATCTAATCCCGTTTACATGAAATAAACTGCTCCCGAGCAGGTTTAATCTTACGGACCTGTTGCTATGACAACCACTCCAGGATGAGCTTCGAATAACCAACCAATCCAAGATCATGCCAAATCATCAACAATCAAATCCAGCTAACTGAGTTAGCGACGTATGAAGAACGGGACCCAGGGAGCAAGGGCGTAAATTTCATCTAACAATAAACATAATTTCTCAAGAGCAATATTTCAAGGGGACAAATAATACAGTCAAAATTGTACTTGTAAGAATAGACAGATAGCATGTTTAAATATGAGTTTGGCTCATAGGTTCACCACATGGTCATATTATAATTACTGAATTATTTTGCATCCTTCACATAGTATTTTAGGTTTTGTCTGGGGCCGAGAACATCTCCTATTTAGATATTCAACCAGAGCAAGCCCACTGATCTGCCTTCATTTTTAATGTTTGTTTGAATAAATCTGTCATGGGAATTGAGTTTAATGAATTGTGTTTATTCTAAATTTGTTATTATATGCTTGATTATGACCACACACACACACACACACACACGGAAATACCAATGTACTTGTCTGCGCTTAACATGCTCAACATTTATTGAACATTAATGGAATTGTTGTGGAGTAAATAAAAAGCATCAAAGAACTTTAAGCTGCATCTTCATGTCTTTGTTTGGAACTCAGTTCCCCCACTGGCAACCCCAAATGGTTTTAGTTAAATCAGCAGTCTTTATACGTATTAAATATTGTTACGGTCATGTTTACAGAGCTGAACTGACAGCGTTTAAGCTCTTTCATGAGATTTGAATTCTACGCTGTAACATATCACAGCACAGTGATTGTATCATAAGAGTTCATTCTCATGAATAATACTGAGGAAAAACTGATGACGTAGACGTGTACTCTCCAGCCACGGCCGCTAATCACTGCTCCAGATTACGCATATACGTCACTTTTTTTTGTGACGTTGGTTCAACTTACTATACGGTGAAAATTCAAACTGCAGATCTGTGCACACTCTAACAGCTAAAATTGCCCACAACACATTGTGTGTTGGACAAGGATTTGATTGGAACTACAAACATGCATACAAAGTGTTAAAATCTACAAACATGGCAGAAATGTGGGAGTGACAGAATAGTTAATCATCACAGATGAAAAAATATTTAATGTGTTATATACCATCTGCAACAACATTATAGAATATTTTATTTTCATTTTGAATTTGTGTTAATAATAGGTTAAATCTATGCATGTAAAACCATGTGGCATGAAATTTAATAAAAGTTTTATGCAGTGTGTTTTTATGGCAACACTGCTTCCCACGAACTCCATCCCTGCAAGTGCTGCGGGTTTAATATTTGGGAACACGATGTGTGCTGAGTTCACTTCATTTACATTTACATAATATCAAACATTTCTGTGGACAGGAGATTAAAACTCAATTTTGTCCCGTTTCATTTAATCTATTCGTAAACATTGACATGTGCAAACAAGGACAGTTCAGTGTGCCTGTGTCCAGGTTAAGAACTCAAGGGTTTTAACATTTGAGATTAAAGAACTATAATAAATATTTGCATTGATGCACACAAACACAAAAAGTTTGTAAAGTCCTGATTTGGCTCATTACTCACCAGAGAAGGAGAACTGTAGGCGCTGGCTTTACAGGCAAATGCTGACAGACAGATGGAGATTATAAACTCAAACACGGCAAAAAACAGCAATACACCGCTAATTCCCCTGAAGAGAGACTGAGAGAAAAATCAACATTAACACAAATAATCCATGATCATTTGCACAGTGGTACAATCAAAGATCAGCAGTTCAGAATCTACCATCCGTGAAGCTTATATAGTAATATTAAATTTTTAGGGCCAAATTTACTAAAGAATGCAAATTAGCATGACAGCACAAACCTTAGTAAATCATGTTGCATGATTCATTTTAATAATTTTGTGCCTGAAAGGGAAACTCTTACAAATACATGCATGCAGTAACATTAGCCGCAGAAATAAACTGTCTTTTATATTGTTGGTATTTCACTGTGTCTTTAGTAAATGCTGACAGAAGTTTTTTAATGCCAAATGAGGGTTTGCACTGGCACAAGCTGTTAGTAAACCTGGCCCTGATATGTCAAACTGGACTATGTGAGTGGAGCGGAGTGGTGTGATTTTGACTGGATCGAGAGTGCTCCACCACCGCTGCACCACGAGTACAATTCATGCAAACGGCCCATAATAAAACTGCATATTTAGCAAGAATTCACGTTAACATATTTATCTATAGCTTGATACAGATGGATCTCTCAGATCAGAAGGTTATAATGATGGCAATAACTGAGCGGGAAGTTATAGGCTAGTTCCCTCAAGGAGTTTGTCTGTTCTTTTAACTGAATATTTTAGCAATTAACATATAATGTCAATGACTTCTTGTATTATAAATGATCTATAAACTACTTCTGAAATGCCAGATAAAAACAGTGAACAGAAGAGTGCAGATTAAGGCTTGTGTACTGACCACACAGTGATCTTACAGTAAATATTAATTAAATTTCCATTTTGACACAATTTGATGTTAATTGTGAATATAAAAGTTGATGACATACCTCATACTTTACCACTGAATAACAAGAATAATCTCTGCAGTAAGGGTATGGCCGTATAACACAATCTACTGTAAGTATAATAATTGAAATGCCTGCGGTTATCGTACTGAAAATGTTCATTCCCAGTGAAGCATTCACCTATAGGCAGAAAACAAAACACAAAGGAGATTAATAAATTAGCAAGAACTTTAAAACATTGTGTTAACATGTTCATGTACATAGATCAAAGATGAAATGTGTTTCAAGCACTAAAAACATAAAATTGTAATACAGCTTTAAATTTTGTTTTTTCCCCATACATTAGTATGTGTTCTCTTTAACTTTATATTTTGCTGAACAAAAAATAATGACTATCATGCATTTTTTAGTATAATTTACAGAAGACACCCACTAAAATGTCATTCAGTGTAACAATATTTTGAACCAAAAAATCTTGTTAGGAATATTTTAAACATGAATCATTTGATGAGATTATAAAAGACTATATTTAAGCATCATAGTGCATGCCTCAAATACCAATTAACTTTCATTTTTAAATCTTTATACTTTGCTAATGTTCTTCAAACCACTAGGTTTTACCCATTTGCTGGATGACCATGGTTTGTTACTCTGAATGAGGGATTGCCAAAAATAGAGATATATTGTTACATTTGTTCCAAAAATTAAAATGTTTTTAGTATTAGTTTGTCATTAAATTAGTTTTAATAATATTCCTGGGTAAATGACCGCAAGCAGATGTTAATAATAAATAAATATAATAAACATTTTATTTTTCTGTTCTGAATTCTGATGCTGCTTAGCTTGTCACTTTGTTTCTGACTTGCTCTGCCCCAAAAATTGCTGCTTGCAGCCATATTTATTAATACTTCAATTTTATTCTAAACATAAGACATGTTTGCCAACATAAATGGCATTATCAGGATGAGTATTTGGAGTGATCTCTCTTGAACTCATGACATACTGTAGTGAGGGGAATCTCTCCAGAAATATCGGCAAGCTATACCTTTCTCTTTTCCTTGCTTAAAGCACGTTCACACCAAGTACAGTAGCTATAATGATATAGTTAAAAAAACAAATCTAAATATAAAAGAATTCCACAGCACAACTATTCTTAGAACGAACAGTGATATTGGTGTGAAGTTTATTGGTGTGAAGGCTAGCATAGTTACTGTTGTAGTTATCTTTATAGTTGTTGTTCTTGGTGTGAACAGGCTTTAGAGTGCCACCCAAGCTACTGGGTCTGCACTTACTTTATTAGCTTTTGGGGGGTTTTTATAGTGCCTAGCAGCTCTCTCTGTTCGTGGGCTTCTGTCAATTTTTCAATTTTGTCAATGTTAAACATTGTATTTGTCAATACATAAACATACAACATACATATAAATAAGATGCTAAAATTATTTCTACAGTGATACTGTTATTCAGTGTAATGGATGATATTGTGGTGTAACAGAGAACTTGCATTACACTGAATGACAAAAACATTACACTGAATGATAAAACTTCTACTTCTGCTTATATTGTAGGCAATCACCTGGCCACCTGTATCAAACAGTGAGGTTGAGCAGTAAAGTTGATCAATTATTTACAAAATCCACTTAGTTTACAAAAATTCTAACAATAAAAGTGTTTTTTTTTTTTTTTTGGCATTTCACTGAATGAAAACTATGAAAAGGTGGAATTATCAAATATTTAAGAGCAGTTAATTCACTTTTCTATTTAGACATTTTGACCAAAGTTATTTGAAATATGAAAGTAGACTCTGTAATTGCATTTATTAGTTGCTGAAATTTGATTGGCTGGTAGCGGCCATGTTTTCATATTATTATTTTCATATGAAGATTCATATTCATTTTCAGCTTTACCAATTCTACAGTTACAGTGTTGAGGAGTTGAAGCGCCTCCTACAGGTGCAACTTTGATGCAATTTGGCATGAATTCTCACAATATCCAGTGTATATACCACTAATATATATATATATATATATATATATTAGTTTTATTAAGTTTGGGTGTTGCGTTCAGGACATAAAGATCAATTTGTGAAAAAAAGTGTTGCCAGCTCTTTAATTCATTTATATAACTTTTAATTGAATTAAAATTAGTTTGACAACTTTTTGCCAGCATTTTTCCCCGGAAGATTCAAAATGGCAGATATTTTTATAGACAGAAATTAAATACTTGAGAGATATACTTTCACACCCATGGACAGTTTTGGAGTTAGATTTCCTCTCCCACGTGTCCCCTGTTCCCTCCTGTGACCTAGTGTCTCCCTCGTGTTGATTGTGTTCTTTGATTTCAGGTGTTCCCTATTTAGTTCCCGTGGTTTTTGATGAATTACTCCACCTGTTTCAGTTCTCCCTGATTACTTTCCCTGTGTTTATTCACCCTGTGTTTTCCTGAGTCTGGCATCATGGAAGTAGCTGCTCGGTTCTCCGCCCTTGCCCACAGAGATCTCCCTTTCGTTGAGTATGCCTGGGAATTCTGCGGCTCACCACGAGTTTTCCCCTAGAGTTAAACGGTTTTTACAATTTTCAAATCCATTCAGCCGATCTTCGGGTCTGGCGGCAGCACTTTTAGCTGCAGCTTAGCATGGATCATTGAATCCGATTAGACCATTTAAATAGGCTTATTGGAAGTTACCTAGTGAGGGACTATTTTCAGGTGCTGCATAATATCATTGCGCCTGCTGCACCCATTGTACGGCAGCAAAGTTCCTTGATTATTACATCGGAATGAGAATACAGTTCCTAGCCATATTGGCCATGGGCCCCTGAGTTCTCTACTCCACCATGGCCCCCTGAACTGTCTGCGCCGCCATGTCTTCCTGAACTGCCTGATCCACCATGGGTCCCAGAACTGGAGGCCTGCCATCCTGTTTAAGCCTGTCCTGAGGGGCCTCCAGAGTCCTAAGTTCTTAAGCCCTGTGTTTTTCTGTGTCTAGCATCTGGTATTGTTCGTCTATCCCCTCTGCTATGTGTGCTTTGCTTTGGTTGGGTGTAAATAAAGATTGACTTTGCAGATTCTCCTACATCTCCTCGCTCCTCACTCTGTCACAGTAGCAGCAGCATCGTGACATACATTTAAGAATTAAAAGGAAAAAATTGTTTCTAGAAATTACTCAAAAATGCAGATTGTATTATTATTATTATTGCGCGTCTGAATAGATACACATGTTTGGGACCTTCCTGACAAGTTTGGGGTCATTAAGTGTGGATGTTGCATTCAGGACGTAAAGATCAATTTATGAATTATGGTCATTGATGCCCATATACTTTTAGAGCAGAAAAAAGATGAGAAGAAATCAGTATAAACCAGTCTAGAAAATCAGTACAAACACAACAGAACACTATTTCTGTACTTCCAGCTGGAGCTTAGACCCCAAAAATAATAAGTGTTGTGTACATACCAAACACAAACTGGAGGGAGACTTAATTTTGTCTTCTGCAGAAATGCAGAGTGAGCCTGCGGTAATGTACTGAGAAGAGAGAGAAAGACAGAGACAGAGAAAGGTCAAAATTAAAGCTTGTCCTGGAATATGTAGCTTGTTTTATAAAAGACAGAAAACTTAATTGTATAGTGGTTTCTTACGATGAGAGATCCCCAGTAAGTAACCCCAGTATAGACAAACATGGGTTCAACATAAACTGTAGACACAATGCCAAACAGGAGAGTCATCAGACCGATCATTATCTGGACCGTCTGTGGGGCACAAAAAGAACACAGAAAGTGTGAGTAGCATGAGAGTCTTTCATAAAGTGGAACAATATAAAATATACAATATGGCATCTGTAGTTATGGACTTATGATTGTATTCGAAAAATATCCACAAAAATGAGTAGTTCCAAATATTGAATGTATTAGTTTGATTAACATCTTGATCATGCAGTGCTAGTCTGCTAGATAAACAATCACGCAACACCAAACGCTTTATCTTAAACGTTTGAGTAAATAACCTTGCACAGAATAAAATTTATGCCCAAGAGCATAAAACAAAAATGATACTTATAAAGGTATAGGCTGATGAAGTGATGAAGGCGAGATGCCAAAGGAGACCGTCAGCTTTGTTTCCGACTGCAGGCCCGGAGAGACTTAATGCATGCAGGTTCACGTGAGCGTACAGATTAAATATTTTGTAGATAGTGACCCAAGCAGCGCCGATGCAACAGCTCGGAAAGCACCGCCATTGCCACTTCCGTGATTCTTCCGCGGAATTGTGATATTTTAACACTGCTGCGGGTTGCTTTACATGTCCGCGGGTTGAAGCGACCCCAATAATGATATTTAGCGCCTGGAATACATTTTTTCCGGGGAACCCTTCTGGAAATGCGACTGGTCTAGTTTTGAGTAGCAATTGGCGGTTTTGAAAAAACCTGGCAACACTGGAAAGCACTCGGAACTCCGCCAATGTTTCATATCCTCTGCTGAAAAAACTCAGAAGCCTTGTATCATCCAACACTACTAAACGACCAAAAACATTCACCGCGACACCAGAGCAAAGCCAACTATCTAATGTACATCTTGAGAGGAATGTCAAACTCGCAATAGTTTGCAGAAGACGAACTTAACTATATGCAAGTAACCCAGGGAACGCCAAGCAATAAGTCAAGCAACTGTTTGAGCAAAAACTTTGCGGCAGTATCTGCAAACACAATGAAGTGTGAGTAGAGGGTTTTATATTCCTCGTGTTAAGTGCCGATTGGCTAGATCTAATTGTAATGTGACGTGGCATTAAGTCTTCCTAGTAGAACTTGTGCTGACGCTCCCATTGTTTTGTCATCAAAATGTAACACATCTTCAGGGTCCTCCAAGAGTCCTTCTACCAATAAACATCTCTGTTCTTCATTTTCAATTAATGAATGTAATACCATTGGTGGACAGCACATTTGTAAGCAGTTTTTCCGTTAGCTTTCAAATAATTTTGAAGTTAGGACAGCTGTGGGGTTGTCCTAAAGTTAAGACAGGATTTTTTAAAAAAGTTAGGAGGTTTCTGTAATACCCCCTTTCTTATCTGTAGTTAATATAATACACTTCGGAAATGCTGTTCTGTAATAGCTTTTGTTCTAAATGTGGTCCTAGCTGAAATTACCATGGTTACCAAACAGTTAAGATAAGATTTTAAAGTTAGGATCTTTCTGTAATATGCCCCCAGGGTCATATATTTGAGTTTATGAGACATTTCTCACCCCAAGGGCTTTTGGTTGTCCTTTCAGAAATGCCTGAAGTCCTTGAAGAGGCTCAGGAGCATTTGGGTCCGTCCTCACTGGTGCTGTTTGTGTTGCTGGTTGCAGCTGAATGATGAGCGTTGAAGAGTTCATGGGTATGACATTGTGAGACATTCTGGTTTCCCTATCTCAATTTGACCTGTACAGAATCATAGTAAATCAAAACATATAACGTATATGACTATGAAACAGCTCATGTTAAATTTGATCTACATCATTTACTGTAAGGCATTTAGCAGATGCTCTTTCCAAAAACACTTATAAGATACATTCATAAATACCATTTGACTTTTTCTATATTACTGTATAAATATGAGCAAAAACATCAGATTTTCTCAGAAGTCCTGAAAGAGAGAATCCAATAAAACCAAATAAGACAAAAATATTTTCTTTGTCGTTTATTTATTGAGAAAAAAATGACCCAGGTGTTACATATCTGTGCGGTGCAAAAGTATTGTATCAATAACTGCAGGTAATGTTTCTTGTAACTGCTGATCAGTCCTGCACAATGACTTGTAGTAGTTTTATCCCATTCCTCAGTACAAAACCACTTCAGCTCTGTGATGTTGCTGGGTTTTCTCCTATAAACGGCTTGCTTCAGCTCCTTTTTACAACATTTCAATTGGATTAAGATCTGGACTTTGACTCAGCCATTCAAAAACATTAACTTTAGTGGCTTTCGCATCATGTAGTAACCAGCCAGCAGGGTGGTTCCTGGAGAACCAATTTCCCCCTCGGGCTGTTTTCCTGGTTGCATTCGCAACGGCAACAGGGCTCTCTGAAGCAGTCAATAACGTCTTTATTCGCTGCATTTACAAACATCAACCGGTGAATCATGGACGCTACGATCAGAGCTGTGTCTTTTTGTGTGTCATTTTTTTGTTTTTTTTGTGGATGAAATGTAAACAAGCAAAAAGTTGGGCTAAGAGACTTGCAGTGTAACAGATAATCAAAGCTGAGAAAAAGAACACAACGCTGCAGACAACTGGTAAATGCTGTTATCGCTGTTTTCCATGTTCATGGAGTAAATATGTTTACATTGCTTTTTTTTTTTTTTAAATGCTGGGTAGCCAGTGTTTCACATGCGTTTGGCCATTCATTTCCATTCATTTCCTATTGAGACCCTACTCTGAAGTAGGAGCTTAATTAGTTCCCCCAAATAGAATTCCTACTAAAACCATTCCTAGTTCCTGCGGTGCGAACGCGCCAAAAAGTGGGAACTTCCACCAATAGTTCTAGGACTATGAAAAAGTTCCTCTAGTAATCCAATGTCCATGAAAAGTACACAAATGAAAAAAACTCCACAAGAAAGGCGGCGAAATAATCCAAAACACAGTCGGTAAACTCCACCACCATTGAAGACCCAGGCAAAAATAGAAACAAGCAAGGTGAGCACAATGCTCCAGAATGCTGGTAAGCCGGTTACCTATATTGTAAACTGAACTTCCCTGTTATGATCACGTGGAAGTTTGCGGTGTGAAATCTTGTGAGATTGATCTCATCCGGGGCAAATACACACACATATACAGAGACCACAATACAGAAAACGGGGTGATAATAGATTAAACGATCAACAATACATTAGTGGTAATCAACAGTCATATACCTAAATCACCCCTTATGTGGCATTGCTACAACTCTTCTTACTTAAACCTTATTTAAACATCTCATTCAACCATTAAACCTTTCTCATGTAGCCCTCTAGTTTGTCCACATAATCTTTTTTGTAATAAACTGCAAAGGAGCAGAAGTGTTCTACTTGCACTCTGCCATGCATACTATGACTATTACTATTTTTACTGATAACTCTCATTTATACTGTAATGTTTGATGACTGTAGTCAATGGTAAATTTAATAGAGACATCAGCTGTATCAGTGATACTCGCCTTTAGTCATAAAAAAGATGCCACTAAACAAATATTAAAAAATATACTGTCTTTATGTTGTTTGTACATTAATTTGAATATTGCATGTGAAATTATTGCAATATAATATTTAAAAAACTTTAATGTTAGGTGAGATTAATCGTGATTTATTTCAGAAAAAAAATTGATTAATTAGTGTTTATATATATATATATATATATATATATATATATATATATATATATATATATATATATATATATATATATACATATGTGTGGGTGTGGGGGTGTGTATATATATATATATATATATATATATATATATATATATATATATATATATATTGTCTCGGTTGCATACGTAACCCTCATTCCCTGATGGAGTGAATGGAGACATTGTGTCAAACGACATATGGGGTCTCACTTGGGAGGTCAATCATCTCTGAGTTTAAGAGAAAACGCCAATGAAAATTGGCTAGTGGATTTTACATAACTGAGCCACTACCCGTGCCTACGGGTATAAATAGGTGACAGGTGCATCCACTCATTCAGGTTTTGCGCTGAGGGGCCGAGAATGTGTCCCGGCAACAGCGAATGGTTCAAGGTTGTGGCATGGGGACATAACATCTCCGTTCCCTTCATCAGGGAACGAGGGTTACATACGTATCTCTATCTGAACGACATATGGGGTCCTATCGAAAACGGCACAACCTGAAGACCATCACAACCCTGTGGCGCTGCAATTGTCGACAAGCCGCGGCATTTCACAAAAGCCATGCTTAAGGTCGTAACCTTCCCAAAGCCCCAGCGCAAATTCACTGACCTTGGTACCAAATATGGGATTACCCATAGCGAATCAAGCCATATGGACACCTAGCCCAGTACAGGGGCTGACCGGAACTCCGGGCATGCTAACACCAGTACTGGGCCTGGTGCCAGACTGCTCCACCAAGTCTGAGGAGGATCTGGAGGATGCTCGACCAGGGTATGCCAACCGGGGAACTCTGCTGGGAGAAGAAAGGTGCTCACATCCCCATCTGAGGGGAAATGGCGCAGCAAGCATGACACCAAGCCAGTCCTCCCCGCCAATTACCTGTTACCAAACACACACGAAAAGAAACTGGCTCTACATGAAAGTTGTAAAACCTCGCAAAGGTGTTTGGTGTCACCCAGCCCGCAGCTCGACAGATGCCTGCCAGAGAGGCGCCGTGCGCCAGCGCATAGGAGGAGGCCACACTCCATGTGGAGTGAGCCCGGCTCACCTTGGGAATGGTATGCCAAGGCGATGGCATCCACTATCCAGTGGGCCAACCTTTGCTTGGAGACAGCCTTCCCTTTCTGCTGACCTCCAAAGCAGACCAGGAGCTGCTCAGAGCTTCTGAAGCTCTGGGTGCAGTCCTCGTATATGCGAAGCTCTCTTATGGGACACAGCAACGTCAAGGCAGGATCTGCCTCCTCCAGGGGCAGTGCTTGCAGGTTCACCACCTGGTCTCGGAAGGGAGTGGTGGGTATCAGGACAACATGAGAGTAGACTGGCCCAAACACAAGGCACTTTTCACTTACCGAAAATGCTTGGAGGTCCCCGAACCTCTTGATGGAAGTGAGCGCGACCAGGAGCGCTGCCTTGAGAGACAGGAACTTCAGCTTGACTGAGTCAAGCGGCTCAAAGGGACCCCTCTGAAGTCCAGCCAGAACAATAGAGAGGTCCCAGGAGGGTATCAGTTCAGTTCAATTCAGTTCAATTTATTTATATAGCACATTAAGTGCTTAACAATGTCCAGAAAATAAAAATAAAGAGTCACACACAAATAAGACAAATACAGTAAAAACATCACAATGTCACAGCTCAGCTCGATATAAAAGCCAATGAATACAAGTGTCTTAAGAAATTACTTAAAAATTCCAACAGTCTGAGCAGTTCTTATGTGTACAGGTAAACTATTCCACAAATTAGGTGCCACCACTGAAAAAGCTCGGTCACCTTTATTTTTTAACCTAGTTCTTGGAACATTGAGGAGCACCTGATTGGATGACCTCAATGCTTTAACGGGAGCGTGGACATGTAAAAGCTCTGATAAATAAGCAGGCGCCAACCCTTTTAAAATCTTAAAAACAAACAATAAAATCTTGAAGTCAATCCTGAAGTGGACAGGAAGCCATTGTAGTGAAGCTAGGACAGGGGTAATGTGCTCATACTTTTTTGTCCCAGTCAAAAGCCGAGCTGCTGCATTTTGGACTAACTGTAAGCGTTGAAGAGATGACTTATCCAGACCAACATATAAAGAGTTACAGTAGTCTAGTCTAGATGTTATAAAATCAAGAATTACACTTTCAAACTCCTTATGTGGCAGGTAGGGCTTGACTTTAGCCAACAGTCTCAGTTGGAAGAAACTGGCTTTTACAACAGAACTAATCTGTTTTTCAAATTTAAAAGCACTGTCAAAAATCACACCGAGATTCTTGGTAAATGGATGAACATATAAACCTAAATAACCAAGTGCATCTACACAAGCACTTAAATCCCCAGGACGAACAAACACAACAATCTCAATCTTATTTTCATTAAGACAAAGAAAGTTCTGATCCAACCATACTTTTAAATCTCTCAGGCAATATACCCCAAGGGCAGCATATACAAAGAAAACAACATAGGGCCCAATACTGACCCTTGAGGGACGCCACAAAAAAGAGGGGCAGCAGATGACGGAAATTCACCAAGGTGAACAGAAAAACTTCTGTCTGTCAAATTTGATTGAAACCATTTAAGGGCTATGCCCTTAATGCCAACACACTTTTCAAGTCTAGATAAAAGAATAGAATGGTTGACCGTATCAAAGGCCGCAGTCAAATCCAAAAGGACTAAAACAGCAGAGTTACCAGAGTCCACAGTTAAAAGAAGATCATTAGAAACTCTTAAAAGAGCAGTTTCTGTACTGTGACGGGGCTTAAAACCAGACTGAAAATTTTCATTAATTCTAAATTCATCGATAAATGACTGAAGTTGATTAAAAACAACTCTCTCCAAGACTTTCGATAAAAAGGGGAGTTTAGATATAGGTCTAAAATTACACAAAATGGAAGGAATATATTGTAGTTTAAATTTGTGCTTAATTCAATTAGTTGGAGTGTGTTCTCACCTGAATATTGACTCTACCCATTGAACTCCATTTCCCATCCTGCCTCATCCCAGGGACTAATTACACACACACCTGCAGCTAATATACACACACACATATAAGCAGCTCACTCACTCCTACACACCGCGAAGTCTTGATTTGCCCTGGCTGTCACTACTGAGCATTTGTATACTTTGATTCTGCCTTCTTGTTTTGACCTGGACTGTTTAACGTTTATCGATTGTTCTCTGCCTGCCCTGACTCGGATTGACCTGTTCCTGTGATTGTTTGCTATCTACCCTGATCTTGTGCCTGTACCTGGTTCTGTCTCAGCCTTGCCTTCTCCATTGTATCTACTGGTGATCGACCCTGTCTTGTCTGACTATCCGAATAAAGCTGCAAATGGATCCCGCCTCTGCTGATGTTTCACAACAGGAAGGATCCAAGTTATTCTTTTTTAGTAGTGGTTGTACAATGGCATGTTTAAAAACAGATGGTACACATCCTGAGCTGAGAGATGTATTGTCCAAAGATACAATGCTTGGCCCAACAGTGTCAAAGACATCTTTAGCCAAACGTGCAGGAATACTGTCAAGGGGGCAGTTTGTCGGACGTAGCTGTTTAACTATGTCAAAAAGATAGGAGAATGTAACCGGCTCAAACTGCTGAAAGACAGCTGGGCAAAAGGAAAAATCAGGGGAGTTACTGATAACCGTAAGGGTGGAAAACTGAGACCAGCAATTTTGTCCACAAAATGCTTCAGAAAGTTTTCACATAATATTAAAGATGGCACAATACAATCTGAATCACGTGGGTTAACAAGAGAATTAAATACATTAAAAGAACCTGAGGCCGCTGGCTGTTACTGGCTACAAGGTCAGAATTTTTTTTAGTTTTAGCCGATTTAACTGCTCTCTGGTATTTACATAATGCGTCCTGCATCATTTCGAACGAGATTTTAAGTTTATCTCTTTTCCACTTTCTCTTAGCTACTCTGCAGGCACGTCTGAGAGAGAGGGTAGTGTCATTTAACCAGGGTTCTGACAGAACTTTAGGACGTTTTTTCCTCAACGGAGCAAGAGAGTCTAAAATCTCAGTACAAGCAGAGTCAAATAAGACCGTGTATTCTTCTGCACTGAGATTACAGTCATTAAGATTGTACAACAATGAGTCTTTAATCCTCTGGAGTCTAAGGGTATTTTTGGGGCCTGGAGAAGTTTTGTCATGCCCTGATATTTGTGCTTTTTTCAGTTTCTTATAAATATCTAAATGGCTAAAGTCTAATCTCACTTGTAATCAGCACAAACTAGGCTATAATAATATGTGAGCAGCATGTTTGTACATGATTGTGTTTTTGAGAAAAAAAATGTTATGCGTGGTTAGTGAAAAACTAAAAATGTTAAATCACTTGAAAAAGGCAATAAAACACATACAGAAAATTGGTTCCCAGGAATTTTGAGAACTGGAGCTTGTAGCCTAGAATTTTTTTTTTTTCTAAATGATGTGAAAATCATCTTGTTTACTCATTTACAGAAAACAATATATTGATTTAAATTTTCTAAGACACTTTTTGTTAGTAAAAGTCATATGCGAGTAGGCGTCAACTATCATGAATTCAACACCTGAGAAGACAAAGGCCTGCATAATGAGCTGCATAATGAGCCCATTCAGCCAGGTGTGTCACTGAGAGGGATGAGTTACAAGAAAGAATGTGAGGACAAAAAAATCTATATAATTTTATGTTTGTAGTTTATTTAGAATATATTTAATTATCCCACAACATAATTTAATATTCACTTGTGAGTGCAGTTAAACAGTTTATTAGGAAAAATCAAAGCTGACTTTCAAACTGAATTTTTTGCATCATTACTCCAGTCACACAGTCCTTCAGAAATCCTTTTAACAATCTTATTTTCTACAAAAAAACATTTATTGTTATTATTATTATTATTATTATTATTATTATTATTATTATTATTATTATTAATGTTGAAAAGAGCTGAGAATATTTTTTTTTAGGTTTTTTAGGGGGGATAAATTGAAAGAACAGCAATGATTGTTACATTTGTTACAGTTACATTTATTGGTACATTTATATTATTTACATCAAGCTTTTGAATGGTATAGTAGTGTATATTGTTATTGAAACTTCATAATATTTCACTTGATTATACATTTAGTCAGGAATTATAGTTTGGAAAAAGTCTTTGGAAAAAGTCTAACCAGTAAAATGTTTACACGTTATGTGAAAACTAGTACAAGTATATAAATAAATAAAAAGAGACTTACTCATGTTTATGAACTCTGCTGAATAAAGTGCTTCATTCTTTTTTCTGAGGAAATCCAAATCTCAAATCCTCAACCACATCACATCTTTTTGGGGTGAATTATGTCTTATTCCTCTCATCGCGAAGCAAACAGTAAAATAATAAAAACTTGAAGAACAGTCTCGCTGCGTTGTCTTCTGTTGTGTGGGCGTATTCAAAAGCGGCGCGCGCTTCAGTGAAACATTTGAATCTCAAAAGCGCGCTCGGCGCGGGGGCGTGGTCGCATTAGAAGATAATGAAGAGAGACGTGAAAAACGGACATCGCGTTGTTTTCATATGGATTACTTTATCACAGAATATTTGTTTTCAGCAGCACTTGTTTAGTTTAAAAGTAGACATGTCAGGCTTTCTATAGATATCTCTCTCATGTCTCTTCGTTGAGTATTCACTGAGTTACAGTTCATTTTAATGACGCATTTGTATCTGAAGATCAGCGCAGACAAAGGCTGCAGACAGCACTCCTTGTTTGTTATCTTTATTTTATAAGTGCATAAAGTTTTGTTGTTATTATGTCTGTATACAAAAAAAAGTAGACCCTTTACAGATTCGATTGATGTATTGCACTTATCTGTACGATCAAAACTGAAAGTGTAATTTAAGTTCTTTTCGGGGTTATCAGGAGAAAATACCCCAAAACGCGTATACGCGTTAATCGACTCCAGAGGGATTTATTGAGTTTATATGTGTGATGGAGTTAAAGGGTTAATTGCTCGCACACTGGGTTGCACAGAAGCACAGGTTGAAATCTCAGAATTGGAAACAACCAGAGTAAATAAAACAGGCAGGTGGTCTGAAATACATGTGTCACATATTTCACTGATAGTAATACATAAACCATATGATAACACAAGGTCCAAAGTATGTCCTTTTTCATGGGTTGGACCAGTGACTGACTGCGTTAGATTAAATGAATCAATTAGACGGAGAAAATCTTTAACCAGAGGTTTGGATTCACAGCACAGATGTGTTTTCACTATTTTTTAATAAACGATATTTTTTAAGTGATATTACTTCAATGAATTCTGCGAAATAATGGATAAAATTATTATTGTATTTTGGTGTTATTTTTATTTGCGCACATAACACAGTCGTGGGAAAACTGATCTCAAAAAGCTGCAATTCAAAACTGTTGCAGGCGTCCACTGCTATCTCCCGACAGTGAAAAACTGATTTAAATACAGTAGCCAGTCCTCCACCTTTACTGGTGGTCCAAGGGGAGCTTAGAAAGTCACAGCGGGGAGGAAGAAGTTCGGAGAAAGAAAATAACCAGCATTAAGCCAGGTTTCTGTCAAAAAAATAAAATCCAGCTCACGTGAACTGAAAAAATCATTCAGCAAAAAAGTCTTGTTAACTAGTGATCTAGCATTTATCAGAGCCAAACGAAGAGTATAATCCTCTCTGGCCGACAGCGCCACACGATATCAGGGGTGTCCTAGGAGGATTTAACCTTCTGCCACATCTCAGGAACCTAACGATCAAGTCATGCCTCCCCAGGGACCGCCCGTCCACTGCATCGTGATGGGCTGCAATGGCAGCCACATACACTTTCAAGGTGGAGGCTGACAGCCTACGCTCCAACCTTTCTTGCAGGAAAAAAAGCAAGGCTCTGACTGAGCATCTCCGAGGGTCTTCTCGGTGATAAGAACACCAATTCGTGAACAGACACCACTTCAAAGCATAGGCCTGCCTCATGGAGGGGGCTCTAGCCTGAGTGATAGTGTCTACCACCGCAGGTGGCAGGTCACTTAGTTCTGCCACGTCCCATCCAGAAGCCACACATGGAGGTTCCAAAGATCTGGACGCAGGTGCCATATGGTGCCCAGCCCCTGAGAGAGGAGGTCCCTCCTCAGGGGCATGCACCAGGGAGGGGCTGTCACGAAGAGTGTGAGTTCCGAAAAACCAGGTCCGGGTGGGCCAGTAAGGTGCAAACAACAGGACCTGTTCCTCGTCCTCCTTGACCTTGCACAGTGTCTGTGCGAGCAGGCTCACTGGGGGAAATGCATACTTGAGCCATGCCCATCTCAGGACTCGGGAGTGCAACCAGTGCTAAAGTGGCCTCATATGAAGCAATCCGAGCGGCGTGACTGCGGATGCCATATGCCCCAGGAGCCTCTGAAAGTGTTTCAGTGGTACCACTGTCCTGCCTCTGAAGGAACTCAGGCAGTTCAGCACTGACTGGGCATGTTCGCTGGTGAGACGCGCCGTCATATTCATCTCCGAGTTGCTTGTGTCAGGGCCGCTTTGTCATGTTATTGTACGATTTCGCAGCTGGATGTGACATGGAGATGGGAGACTGCTCTTCAGGAGGTGGCAGAGACAGTGACACTCATTCCCCCGGAGGAGGGCCGGGTGGCGAATCTTCAGTCTTTTCTTTTTGTTCCACCGCTGGTCCAACGGTACCCACATTTTCAATAAAAGAGCAATTTCACTTTCCTCCGAGTTGCAAAGCTCATGTGTTGATAATGAGCGACGCACTGCCTCCTCATTCTCACCCATGACGCCCCCTTTCGCTGGCGCCACTCTCCTGCGCAGGGCTCGACGTGGCGGCCTCGAAGAACTCTCAGCATGGGGCGGAGCCGATGTGGAGGACGCAGGAGGGTGCCCATGGCGATGAGAAGGATGAGGCACAGCCCACGAGGGAATGGTTGCAGCCAGAAGATCACATCGGGGCAAGATGCACTGTATGCCCTCAGTCTGCTTTTGTACTGCAGGGAACTGCTGGGCACAGCCCTCGACGGTGTAGCCGCACAGGCCAGCCTGGCCACTTTGTCAACGTCTCTCATCTCGACCAGGCTGAACCACAGATGGCACTACTGGACCACCAGAGTGGACATCGCCTTCCCGAGGGACTGCATTGGAAGGGTGAGGTCAGTCACTGAGCGCAGCTCCTGCATCAACCTTGGGTTGGTTCTACCCTTGTGCATTTGTTAAAGTCTTGGCTTGGTGAATTTGCAGGATTGCCATGGCATGCAGGGCAGAGGCAGCTTGGCCTACAGCACTGTAAGCTTTGGCAGCGATAGCCGCCGACAGCCTACAGGCTTTGGACAGGAGGCACGGACTATTCCTCCAAGTGGTGGTGTTTTGCGGGCACAGGTGCACCGCAGTCGCACTCTACTGCTGGGGAATGTTGACGCACCCCCTTGCTGCCCCACCATTAAGGCTAGTGAGGACAGAGGAAGGAAACGAGCAGCTTCTGGCCGTAAAAAGGGGCCATCAACGACTACGTCACTTCCCCATTCACATCTGTGAAGAAAGGAACCAGAGCAAAACGCGGTTCCAGGTCTGGGCGGTGTATTCACCTCCAACCTGATGCTCACAGCTGGCCAGGCAAGCACAGCTGTCAACTCTAGGTCTGATTCGGCAGTGGCGACAACAACCGAGGGGGGCAGCCCCGCCGAATCTTCATCCACAGATGTCAACAGCTCATCTCCCGATGCTGCAATTGACATCTGATCCCCTGGCAGCAAACCGAATGACATGCTGGGACTGCCGTAAGACAACTCAGCAGAATCACCCAGCAGCCACACAGGACACGTACTGCGGAAGGGGTGAGAGGTCCGTGGGGTGTGGCCCAGCGGAGAAGCTCTCACTGTCACCCTCAAATCTACTAGAGCACTAGCCGGCGGTTCTCTGCTCGTGGCAGAGAAACCAGGACTGGTAGTGACAGGGGGTCTGCTCCTTTCCATTTAAGAAATGAGAGATGCGATCGCAACATTGCCATGGTCAGACACGCAGTGCGGGCATGAACCATCCACGAATGCGTCTTCAGCGTGCTGAATGCCCAGACATGGAAGACAACGCTTGTGGCTGTTGTCAGAGGACAGGAAACGACCGCTTCCAGAAGGACATGGACGAAACGGCCACTTTTTAAAAGATGTGAATCGTGCATGATTTGCTCTTTTAGGAAATCTGCTCTTTTAGTTGAAGCGCCCAGGGGAATCGCTGAAAGTGACACCGCTGTTCGCGCCGTACCACCAACCAGAACAGCTTTCCGACACACAGCAGATGAATGGCTTTGTGGAGTATAACACCTTTTCATGCAACCACTCAGCTCCGAAGCAAAAATATGAATGAGTCGATGCACCTGTTGCCTATTTATACCCGTAGGCACGGGGAGTGGCTCAGGTATGTAAAATCCACTAGCCAATTTTCATTGACGTTTTCTCTTAAACTCAGAGATGATTGGCCTCCCAAGTGATACCCCATATGTCATTCGACAAAACTTGTAGTGACAGACAGATAGGGAAATATATACAAACCCAATTCCAAAAAAGTTGGGACACTGTACAAATTGAGTAAAAAATGAATGGGATAATTTACAAATCTCATAAACTTATGTTATCTCTATTCTATTGTGAATAAAATATATCAAATGTTGAAAGTGAGACATTTTGAAATGTCATGCCAAATATTGGCTGATTTTGGATTTCATGGGAGCTACACATTCCAAAAAAGTTGGGACAGGTAGCAATAAGAGGCTGGAAAAGTTAAATGTACATATAAGGAACAGCTGGAGGACCAATTTGCAACTTATTAGGTCAATTGGCAACATGATTGGGTATAAAAAGAGCCTCTCAGAGTGGCAGTGTCTCTCAGTAGTCAAGATGGGCAGAGGATCACCAATTCCCCCAATGCTGCAGAGAAAAAAGGTTGATCAATATCAGAAAGGAGTTTTTCAGAGAAAAACTCTATAGGTCAAAAAAGAAGCCAAATCTAAACATGATCCAGAAGCGCAGGCGTTTTCTCTGGGCCAAGGCTCATTTAAAATGGACTGTGGCAAAGTGGAAAACTGTTCTGTGGTCAGACGAATCAAAATTTGAAGTTCCTTTTGGAAAACTGGGACGCCATGTCATCCGGACTAAAGAGGACAAGGACAACCCAAGTTGTTATCAGCGCTCAGTTCAGAAGCCTGCATCTCTGATGGTATGGAGTTGCATGAGTGCGTGTGGCATGGGCAGCTTACACATCTGGAAAGGCACCATCAATGCTGAAAGGTATATCCAAGTTCTAGAACAACATATGCTCCCATCCAGACGTCGTCTCTTTCAGGGAAGACCTTGCATTTTCCAACATGACAATGCCAGACCACATCCTGCATCAATTACAACATCATGGCTGCGTAGAAGAAGGATCCGGGTACTGAAATGGCCAGCCTGCAGTCCAGATCTTTTACCCATAGAAAACATTTGGCGCATCATAAAGAGGAAGATGTGACAAAGAGGACCTAAGACAGCTGAGCAACTAGAAGCCTGTATTAGACAAGAATGGGACAACAATCCTATTCCTAAACTTGAGCAACTTGTCTCCTCAGTCCCCAGACGTTTGCAGACTGAAAGAGGGGATGCCACATAGTGGTAAACATGGCCTTGTCCCAACTTTTGATGCCTTTTGAACTTGTTGATGCCATGAAATTTAAAATCAACTTATTTTTCCCTTAAAATGATACATTTTCTCAGTTTAAACATTTGATATGTCATCTATGTTGTATTCTAAATAAAATATTTAAATTTGAAACTTCCACATCATTGCATTCTGTTTTTATTCACAATTTGTACAGTGCCCCAACTTTTTTGGAATCGGGTTTGTGTATATATATATATATAATATATATATATATATATATATATATATATATATATATATATATATATATATGTATGTATCAGTGGTGGGCGATCAGAGACAGCAAAGCCTCTTTTGCTGGCCACACACTATCTGAATCACTGATTTAGTTGTAATATATTTTACCATGACTGTGTAATAAATTATTTCCAATAGTCTATTCTCTTCACTTTACAGCTTTTCTCTTGGTTGTACTGCTTCCAGTAGTGTATGATTATATTAGAGCTTTCATCCAATCATATTTCAGCAATCGTGTTGCCAGGGTCAAATAATTCTGCATAAGGCCTTCTGAATCAACAGTACAGCCGTCTGTAGTTTAAAATCAATGGCAATGAAACCATTGCTTTAACCAATCAGATTTCGAGTTGGCAGCACCAGAGGCCATCTAGCAGGTGTCAATAATGTCAGCATTTTCATGTTCTTTGATTGGATGGTCAGAGTGTGTAATATTCAGGGCAAGCAAACTGCATCACTGTAAACCATTTTTAATTTCAGTAATTATTACTGTTTTATCAGGTTTCTTACTGTATAAACTCTGTACTGTACAGTATGTTATTGTATATTTTCTGTGAAAGCTAAAGTTAATTCTGGAAAAATATTTGCCTACTGTACATCTAAATACAATAGTTCTAAATGACAGAGAAAAATAATCACACACCTCCTCGGTACCGGCTCTGTGAAAGACTCGTAAAGATGAAAACCATTAGAGTATGGTATGGTAAATTTAGTTTGTGTCTTTATTTTATTGCTTTATGCGTTGTATTCTGATGTTATCTGCAAGATTTAAAGCTACGTTTAAGTTTGTGTAAAAACATATAAGGAGTGCTCAGTTTCCGAGTCAAGCTGTAGCTATAAACTGGCCTTTTCCTTGCGGCAGACCGGCGGGAGACTCTTTGTAAAGATGAGAGTCCTAGGAGAAGGTTACATTGGCAGGTATACGTTAAAACATTTATACACTTTTCTTTGTCATCTTGTATGAATTATTTTAATGTTACTTGCTTACTTTCCCAGTAAAGCTGTGCTAACTACTATAGCATTTTTCCTCCCACAGCAAGGACCAGAGACCAGTGAGACTCATGAAGACGAAAAGTTTTTTGACAGTTTGTTACTTTATTTTATTAGTGTTCATTTATTATATTAAACTGGATAAATTGTTACACCTTTTTATATTTTATGTGGTGTTATGATTTACTTTTGATAAAAACAAAGGTGTATTATTATATGTTCGTTTGGCATTTCATTTATTGTATACCCTTGCTTTCTCTGAATCTTTAGAATCTTAAAGCGATCTTAAAGGTGCGGATATATCTGTGCAGCTCAGCTATTCGACACTCCAGTGTATTCATTGTTGCTAGTGACTTGGAGATGTTGTTCTCTCTTGCCTGATCGTTGAATGAGAAATGAACTGGGGAAAAAAATTGCACGTCAAAGAAGGTGGAGTTTCAGAACACACCCCCACCGACTGCGTAACCGTCACAGACCAATAGAAACTCAAAAGTGTTTAGGAGCCGAACCGCACTCCCCCAGAGAGTTGGCTTTGGTAAGCTGTTTCGAACTGCCGAAACGAACTCAAAACTAACTTTGTTTCAGCCTGATTTTGTTCAAAATTACTTCATATCAGTTCGTTCCTCGATTTCATTTGAAGTATATAGGGGCCTTTATGTTAAATTGTTAGGTCAACTTTAAAACACATGAAGTCACCTTATTTTTTTATACCAATGTTATTTGAAAGTTATAAATACATTTGAGTTAATAAAGATCTGGAAGAACATCAGGATGATGTGCATTGCGCAGGTGTGGCCACTGTTGTGTTAATTTGATTTCTTGCTTTAGTTTTGGCATTCATTCTCACTACATGAAATAACTGTCTGTTATGCAATGCCCTGTTATACTGCCTTTCTGTAAAATGTTTATGGTTCCTATAGCTGTGGTATCATTATGATGGTAGAAAGAGGTGGATATACACACACACACAAACAGATGCATATATATATATATATATATATATATATTGTGACACGTGTCCCGAGCTCTCGTCAGCGTCGCCCTGGAAACAGAGCAGGCACACCTGCACCTGCTCATCATGGGCTGAGCGGCCACACCTGCGCCCCATCAGACGCTGCTCTCATAAACCCTGCAACCCAGCACAGAGGTGAGAGATGTCTCCACAAGACTCGGCTAAACTTGTCTTTCCCTTTGCCCGCAGAGAGCAGCGTGTGACCGCCGTATATATATATAGTTAGCTGTATTGTAAGTATATGTTAATGTCCTATTTATATTTGATCCTTGATGTGTATTTTGGTGTTTATGTGGTTTAAGGTTAAAAAAAACACATTATTTTCTACATACTGTACATTATTGTTTTCCTCTATGCCTGCCTTTCTGAAACGCCTTGAGTTTTTACAAACCTCATTGCTCTGAAAAGCGAGGTGTGCTGTGATTGGCCAACTATCCAGTGCGTTGTGATTGGCCGAATGCCTCAATCGTGTGACTGGGCGGCTTGAGTGAGTGGAGGCCGGAGGCCTTGAGTGAGCAGAGGTGGGCCAGCTTGAGAATGGTGTGGCAGGCAGATTCTATGAAGAAGCGTCCATTAGGTTTGTGGCAAACACATGTGACGACCCCCGACTTCTTCCACGGTGAAAGCCAATTCAGCGATCCACAGTGCAAAGTTGACGTATTTCCTCAGCGACCAGCACGGATCAGCTCCAGGCATGACGAAGCAGATATCATCCTCTTTTGGAAGGCCAAACAAAGTAGTTTCGCTTTCACAGTGAAACACACAGCGGTTATACAACATTGCGGTGGCAACAACAATACTACAACGAGAATAAAAAGTACGCCTTCTTTCTTTGCATGAACATCTGGGAGGAGTTATGCAAATCTTCCCACATCTTGACGTAGAGATGTGGGGTCGTGTTAGATCGAGCCATTTTAGGGGGATGTGGACGAGTCTCAACTTTTATAAAGAATATCTCTTTGGATTTGAGACTTTAGCCTTTGCAACTTCACAGATCTTCTTTATTCACAAAGAGCTTGTAACACTCCAAAGAGAAAGGAAAACATGAAATCGCATCATATGACACAGAAGAGTTCAATTATTTATAAGAATCAGAAAGAGCTTATAACTAATACATTATAATAATATTAAATAATTTAATATAATATAAAAAAATGAAGAAGATATTGCTCTTAAATTCCCTTTTAAAGGGTCAAATATTTATTAGGTTTATAATATAATATTGTTATAATATAATATAAAAACAAACTGAAGCATTTAAACTGATTAAATAGAACAGAATAGAATAGAATAAAACAAATTGAATCGTTTAAACTGAGATCTGTAAGTTGAATATTTAGGGAAAGAAAAACATGAACATGTGAATACTTTTACAGTTATCTAAAACATCTGGATGTAGTAGAGTTTTCACACCACTACAGCTGTGTGTGACTGTAATTGTTTTGTTACACCATCCGTTATTTCCAGCACTTAATCAAGCCTCTCTGATTTAAAACACGATGGTGATTTATTTCACGTGTCATTGTGTTTGCGATGCGACTCAACTGTTAACCACATTCACCGTCTCTAACTCTTTATCAACACCAACTCCTGAGCAGTTCATTATTTCATCATCAGATGGCTTTCCCAACTCATTTTTGCGTGTCATGGCGCAACTTTCCTGTGAGGAACATTGTTCAGAGGAAAACCCGAGATTGAGCAAGACTTCTATACGCTGTAGAGAGATAACTGGAAACTGTACAACTGTTTGTGCTGCCAACAAGTGTAATTAAGACAATACATGTTATTAATATGATAAGAAACACCAGTTTGCAATATTAAGGACCAAAACGAGCTGTTTCTGTAAAGTTAAAAATAGCAGAAAAACACATTAGATTTACAAACGACCCACGCAATCTAACGGGTAAAAGAAGGTGAATAGCGAAATCTCTCTCTATTACTTCATTTACTGTCTACTATATTGACTTCAATGTGAATCATGGATTCGAATTCACAGAAATGTATAATAAATACATTTTATGATAAACGTTAGCCATTCATTAGTAAAACCTCACAATAAACTCGATTTAAATAGCAAACACACATGTAATATAGTTACTAATATGACAGCATCATATTATGAGAAGGACATTCTGGGACTCACCGATATATAAGAGAGAAGTTGTAAGCTTTGGTTCACAGTGGTTCAGAAATAGGGTCTTTTTCAGTGGCCGTAGCCTAGATAACTTTGAAGAAGTGGGGTGGACAGGATAGGAGTGTTGTGTGAGTGTGTGTGCGTACTATTACTAACATGTATTATTAGTTTGCGAGATTATTAATGCCGTGAATAAATACATAGATAAAGCCATAAAACATTCGTGTCCCCCCAAAAGTCTCGTGTGTAAAAGCGCTTGCTTGACAGACCCACGGCTTTGGCCGTAACGTGCTGAGGAGTGGGACATCCGTTAATTACGACATGATTCTTATCACCCGGACAAACTTAAAAGTTTAGTTTCGAGTTTACAAGACTGAGATTGGTTATTATTATGGGCCGGGACTCGATTAAAAAAATTAATCTAATTAATTAGAGGCCTTTGTAATTAATTAATCGAATTAATCGGCACTTTTAATCGCATATAACTATTTGACCTGAGAACAGTGACAGAAGTATGTTTTTTTTCACATGGATTTATAGTATACCATTGAATAATGACTGATACATAAGCTTAAGCAACTAAATATTGTTTATTTTTTGTTCAACCAAGTCTAGCAAGGCAACCAGTGCAATTTTTGCCATTAAGTGTAGCAAATAGCATATTTTAAAAAACAATTTAGAAATAGTACATTTCAGAAAATTCAGGTAGCTTATAGGTGCTGGAACCTTTTTTTCTGTAAACTGTTTTTTAAGTAAAACACAATACTGTCAAGTACATTCAGAACATTGGAAACCCTGACTATTAGAAAACATCTCTCTGTTGCTTCAGAGGCCATAACATACTAATTCCAACTCTCAATGACCTTGGCCAAAACAATAAAGGGTTCAACATAAAGTGCCAGTTGCACCAACAAAATAATACATAGTTCAACATAAAGTGTACCATTTAAAATAAAATAAAAAAAAGTGCCAGTGATTGACCTCAGTCCCCATTCTTCCAAGACCCCCCAAAGATGCCTGATTGCAGTCGTGCTTTCCTTTCTTGCAGCAAGGGCTGGAGCGAAGGCTGTCTCCCTTCACCCTCAAAGTCCCAACTTGCCACTGTTGCTGCGTACCATTACCCCGTGAATTGGAAGTCTTTAGGTAGCAAGACCCTCGTCATCAGGCTCCTTAGAGGGGCCAGGAGGTTACCAAATCCTTCTCTGCCCCCCCATACCCTCTTGGGACCTGACTCATAGTCTAGTGCTAAAATCACTACAGCAGGGCCCATTCGAGCCTTTGCATTTAGTTTGAGGGCTAAGTTTCTTTTCATTGAAATCTCTGCTCCTGGTTGCAACTGGCCTCCATCAAGAGGATAGGTGGACCTGCAACGCGCATTTTCCATCAACGATTCATGCCTAGTAGTTTGGGCCATCTGACCTCCCCAGGGTAATCCTGGGGCCCCCCGGCCCGCTTTACGTGCACAAGGTTCCCACACACCCTGTAAAGACTAAGTGGTGAAGCCTTCAAGTGCTGGCCCCCTTGAGAAGGCAGACCCAGCCCTAGCTTTGCTCTGGTCCTGTCTGAGCATTGAGATGCCTACGTTAGACTGGACACAAAGCTTCAGGACCTCCGACCAGCTCTCTGTCTGTTACAGAGGCTGGCAGAAGGGGAATGCCGTATCCAAGCAGTGATAGCCCACTGGATTGTGAATGCCCTACCCCTGGCTTATTCAGGCAAAAGGGTGTGCCCTGCCTGTTCAGGTTGCGAGCTCACTCAACTAGAAGTGTTGCTAATCCTCCCGGGCACTGGCTTGTGGCGCCGCTCGCTGACAGATATGTGTAAGGCATGCGGGCTGGGTGGACCCCTAACACGTTCATTAGGTTTTCTATAGCCTTAGTGTAGGGGAGCCGGTATCCTCCAGTCTTCTCACCCTTAAATGGGGCTTGCACCTAATGGTTGGACCTAGGTGCCATCTAGGGGCCCTAAGTCTTTACAAAAGTCTACGATCTAGCGCAGGACTACAATGGTAGGAAAATTTTACAAAAGATCTTCCCATGAACACATGATCTTTACTTGAATATCCTATATGGTTTTTGGCCTAAGACAAAATATATTATTTTGACCCCTACAATGTAAGAGCTTTTGCTGGGTGCCGCAATACGACCTGTGCATCACTTATTGCTACATTCGTTAGTCTAGCCGGTATTCTCCAGTGTGCTCACCTTGAATGCATAAGTTGTTTTTTTTTTTGTGCTCTAGGTTTTTTTTAGGTTTTACTGTTTTTAACGATCTAATGCATTTTTGATGTAGGCCATTTAAATTAGCTCATGCAAACATGGTCTGTTGCCAAGCATCTCTTCCCATGAGCTGTTAAGCATCCTGGAAAATGACTGGGCCTCCAGACAAATCATAGGGCGGCTTTGGCTAACAATAAAACCTTAGAAAAACTGCACCTTTTCTTCAACAAAATAGACTGTCAATGTTTAAAAGGGATAGTTCACCCAAATCATTAATCATAAATTGATGTCATAATGCATCCCGTCTCATGTTGTTCAAACCCTTGATGACCTCCGTTCATCTTCGGGCACGTGAAATCATAGTGGCTAAGTGTCCGCCGATAAACCTTAGAAGTGCAACCTTTCCAAAAAATGGAGATAATGTTATAGTTTTAAAGGATAGTTCCCAGCCGAATAAGCAAAAAACATGTCATTAAGTCCATTGACCCTGAATGTAGTGTTCAGTTAATAATTTTTTTTGAAGCCCGTCCGAAAATACCATTCTCGAACACAGTGCAAAGATATTTTAACGACGACATCTTCCCGAGGGGTTAGGGTGTTGTCCATTGTGGTATTGTATCACGGGGTTTTGCCACGTGGTGGGGGGTGGTGACTCTCCTCCCGGCGGTTAGAAGCCGTCACATGTGACCATCAGTTTGGGTCCGTTAAAAATTCGCGCGAATCACCAGGAAAATACATTACGTCCAAAATCGTCTTGGATGGACGACTTATGCGCAGGTTGACTCTCTCGTGCGCACAGGGTCTGTTAGACGAAGCGCGTCTCACAACACTTGGTGCAGTTGTCGTTGAGTGATATCAGCGGGTTCGGCGAACTAATCAGGATCGATAGGTGTTAACCGGATCTTCTTGCAAACCAGTTTCACCAACCTCGAACTGAATCGTTTGGGTGGGGGGAAATTAAGGTTCGCGTCAACACTAACTGCATAATCCACACAATGACTTAGCCCGTTAACTTTTCTTTTTTAACATGGCTGGACCACTCCCTCTGAGTTCAAGAAACCAATATCCCGGGAGAGGAATTCATTTACTCAAACAGTACACTGACTGAACCGAGCCAGATTAACGAACGAAACATTGAATCGTTCGCGGGGTCAAAGAACCGTTTCTGGCGGAACGCGTCCGGTTCGAGAACCGAGGAGCTGATGATACTGCGCATGCGTGAATTGCGTGAAGCAGACCGACACACAGCGCGTCTGAACCGACTGGGGCTTTTGGTGATGATTCTGAACTGATTCTGTGCTTAATGGTATGAGCGCGGGGTAAACCGAAAGGGCCTTGAATGAAGCCAAGGGCAATCATCGCCCAATGAAGTCATTACGTCGAGCGCAAAAAGAATGTTGGGTGAACCGTTTTCGGCAACCGGGTTTATTGAATCAAAACTCTCCGAAAGAACCGGTTTCGCGGAAAAGAACAGAAACTTCACCATCACTACCGGTGATCTGAAAAACCGATGCAAACCGTTCTTGACTCGAGAACGAGTCAATGTTTCGTTCGGTTTATCTGGCTCGGTCATCAGTTCAGTCAGTGTACTGTTTGAGGAAATGAATTACTCCGGGATATTGATTTATTTGAACTCAGAGGGAGTGGTCAGCCATGTTAAAAAAGTTAACAGCTTAAGTCATTTGTGGATTAATGCTTATTGTTGACGCGAACCGTTTCAAACGATTCAGTTCGATTTGGTGAACTGGTTCAAGAAGATCCGGTTACATCGAGTGATTTCGTTCGCGAACGGATGTGCTGTGAACGCGCTAATAACAGACCCGGGAGAGAAGTCAATGCTGAATAAAGTCGTAGTTTTTGAATTTTTTGGACCAAAAATGTATTTTTCGATGCTTCAAAAAATTCTAACGGACCCCTCTGATGTCACATGGACTACTTTGAAGATGTTTTTATTTCCCTTTCTGGACGTGGACAGTATACCGTACATACATTCTCAATGGAGGGACAAGAAAGCTCTCGGACTAAATCTAAAATATCTTATACTGTGTTCCGAAGATGAACGGAGGTCTCACGGGGTTTGGAACAACATGAGGGTGAGTCATTAATGACATAATTTTGATATTTGGGTGAACTATCCCTTTAATGCCTTCTTACTGTGAGATGCCATATACGCAATAACACTGGCAGACAGTTTCAGTATTACAGGTTTATAAACCTCACTGTAGCAGAAGATTAACATTTCAGAAGAATTAAAAGCAGGGCTCTGAACCGGTTCAAGGAACAAAAAATGGAAACAAACTAAATTTTGGCAGGAATGTAACCAGAAACAGAAACAAAATCAAATTTAATAGTTCCAAACAGAATCGAAAATTTGAAATGGCTATTAACTGGTTAATAACCTTATTTTATCGTTCCATTTAATGTTTAAATTTTCCAGTCAACCAAACACGAATTTAAGTAGGGACAGCCTGTTCAAATGTGACATTGATGCATCCAATGAGTGAAATGCCCTGCACTCAGCTGTCAAAATTCATCTTAGGTAAGTCACAATGATAATGGCCCGCCACGTTAGAGTTTTTTCAGAGGAAATGTCATGAACTGCCAAGCATTAGGCCAATATTTTAGTGTAGAATATAGATTCATATGCACCTGCAGACCTTCTGTGAACGGAGATAACAGAATAAAAACAGTGTTTTTTTTTTTCTACCAAAACCCGGTTTTGGAATGGTAATAATACAGAGGAATGCAGGAACAGAAATGTTTAAAATACCGTTTGTTTTGCTAATAGTGACTGGATATAAAAAAAAAAAAAAAAAAAAAATTTAGTCCCGATTTTAAGAGATGTATCTTTTATTTTTATATATATATATATATATATAAACAAATAATGTCAGTATGACTTGAACCAACAGGGTGGACATATTTTACACTATTAAACTATTAAAAGTCTTCTAAAATGAGGAGAAGAGGAAACTTCTATGACTGATGATAACATAAGTTGTTTCTGTTCAGACTTAACAAATATCATATTCTTGACTTTATTCTCGAAATATTACAACTTTAATCTCTCGTAATCTTAGATCTGTTAATTTTTTTATGTGGCACCTAAAAACACCATTGTAACATTTTGTCTGCAACACTTGTCTTATATTATGAATTTGTGTTAATGGGTTGAATCTATGCATGTAAAAACCATGTGGCATGAAAGTTAATTAAAGTTTTATTACAGTTCTTCAGACACTTTGATCTCCTGAGACGGACAATACACACACAGTGCATGAACATACAGACATTTGTTTCTACATACCCCTGAGAGAAAATGCTGGAAAACGCCTCTGTCACATGCATCAGTTCCTTTTTTCATCCCCTTCCTTCCCCTCACCCATCCTCCCTCCACTTGTTTCACTCAGAATGGTCAATAGTATAAAATAATGGTCTACATGAATGCAAGTAATATTTACAGTCATGTTTGGTATCATTTGAATTGTCTAGTTAATACAGATCCTATAAGATTTTATAGATATATTTTGCTTACTGCTGATGTTGTGTCATTTCCCAGAGCTTTTCATGCAAATTACCATCTACCCCTAAATGGTGTTGACATATCTAGGCCTTGATCAATGCAAATTCCAATTGTTAGTTCTGTCTTGGTCTGAGGTATTTAAGTGAAAACTGCTAGAAGATCAGGGTGATTCTGTATTCCTTAGTAAATGATACTGCATGATTCACTGTATGTCCACACACCTGCACTATGTACAGGTGCATCTCAATAAATTAGAATGTCATAGAAAAGTTAATTTACTTCAGTAATTCAACTCAAATTGTGAAACTTGTGTATTAAATAAATTCAATGCACACTGACTGAAGTAGTTTAATTCTTTGGTTCTTTTAATTGTAATGATTTTGGCTCACATTTAACAAAAAACACCAATTCACTATCTCAACAAATTAGAATACTTCATAAGACTAATAAAAAATGAAAAAAAAAATTTTTTTGTGAATTGTTGGCATTCTGGAAAAGTATGGTCATTTACTGTACATGTACTCAATACTTGGTAGGGGCTCCTTTTGCTTTAAATACTGCCTCAATTCAGCGTGGCATGGAGGTAATCAGTTTGTGGCACTGCTGAGGTGGTATGGAAGCCCAGGTTTCTTTGACAGTGGCCTTCAGCTCATCTGCATTTTTTGGTCTACTTGTTTCTCATTTCCTCTTGACAATACTCATAGATTCTCTCTGGGCTTCAGGTCTGGTGAGTTTTGCTGGCCAGTCAAGCACACCAACACCATGGTCATTTAACCAACTTTTGGGGCTTTTGGCAGTGTGGGCAGGTGCCAAATCCTGCTGGAAAATGAAATCAGCATCTTCAAAAAGCTGGTCAGCAGAAGGAAGCATGAAGTGCTCCAAAATTTCTTGGTAAACGGGTGCAGTGACTTAGGTTTTCAAAAAACACAATGGACCGACCCCAGCAGATGACATTGCACCCCAAATCATCACAGACTGTGGAAACTTAACACTGGACTTCAACTTGGGCTATGAGCTTCTCCACCCTTCCTCCAGATTCTAGGACCTTGGTTTCCAAATGAAATACAAAACTTGCTCTCATCTGAAGAGAGGACTTTGGACCACTGGGCAACAGTCCAGTTCTTCTTCTCCTTAGCTCAGGTAAGACGCCTCTGACGTTGTCTGTGGTTCAGGAGTAGCTTAACAAGAGGAATACGACAACTGTAGCCAAATTCCTTGACACGTCTGTGTGTGGTGGCTCTTGATGCCTTGACCCCAGCCTCAGTTCATTCCTTGTGAAGTTCTCTAAAATTCTTGAATCGATTTTGCTTGACAATCCTCATAAGGCTGCGATTCTCTCAGTTGGTTGTGCATCTTTTTCTTCCACACTTTTTCCTTCCACTCAACTTTCTGTTAACATGCTTAGATACAGCACTCTGTGAACAGCCAGCTTCTTTGGCAATGAATGTTTGTGGTTTACACTCCTTGTGAAGGGTGTCAATGATTGTCTTCTGGAAAACTGTCAGATCAGCAGTCTTCCCCATGATTGTGTAGCCTAGTGAACCAAACTGAGAGACCATTTTGAAGACTCAGGGAACCTTTGCGGGTGTTTAGAGCAACCTGGTCTCACAGAATTCTGTGTAATGACCACGGACCCTTAACTCTGAATCTGTGGTGGTGTCACGGAATTTCCAAAAATTCCATGATGGGATCACAAAAGTGATACCAATGTAAGCAGTGACAGGAATCAGCCATGGTCCATGCACGGATAACCAGATTCAAATATAACTGCATCAGAGTCACTCTTTTTACACATGGATCCACTGGTTCAACACCAGCGCTGCCTCAATTGACGTCATTTTCTAATTTGGAAGCCTATCACTTTGAATATTCTGGGCTTTTTCATCCAATCCATCTCCCAAGGTGTCAAAAACTGAAGCATGATCAAGTACCTTTAGCGTCACTATGAAGACATCAAAGGTGCCCCTCGGCGTCACTATATCAATGAATTAGGACCTACATCGGGAACTTTTGGCATCAATACTCAGACGTTAAGGGCATGAGATGTTTATCGCTATGAAATGACGTTCAAAAAGTCTCATTCAGCACACATCGCGATATTTTCCAGTTTGCGAGGTGGAAGAGTAGTCATAAATACGCTCTTTTAATGTCTGTTATAAAATGTATTCTGTCTTCTTTATTAATCAGATTAGCGCTGTATGTTTACTCACTGTATTTATATTGGTCATCCGAGGCTGTCTTTGAGTTTCATTGTGTTTAACTAAATGAACACACCTGCTAACTATTAAACTCTGTCACGTGACGTGCCATAGACCTTGGATCAGTTTTATATTCATTTCAGGTTCAAAGATGTTAGTTGTATTTGTAGTAAAATCATGGTAATCACAACACTTACAATAGTAACTAGTTTGAACATTTGAAGTTAAAACCCAGTAAACGGGACATTTACTATGTGTTTTACCACAGTAACTGTAGTTTTACTATGGTATAGTAATAGCACAATAATCACCAAAATATGGTTTTGTGTTTTGATGTATTTTTATTTATTATGTATTTTGTATTATGGTATAGTGTTTTGATGTATTTTTATATGACATATCACAGCAATCACATTTACTGTGCCATGCTTGTAATACCTTTCAATGTAAAATCCAAAAAATGAAAGAAAAAAAAAACAATTCCATCTTGTAGTTCATATCAGTTTATATCTGAAATATTTTCTCACAGATCATTATTAACATTCTGTATATAATTCTATTTTATTTTCTCTCCCCTTTTTTATTATTATTATTTTTTTAGCTGAAAAGAAGACAGCCCAGTCGTGTTTGTGGAGAGGTATTCCTTTAGAAATGGAGAAGACAGAAAGCTGCAGAGGCAGACATTTGCAGCGGTAGGTCTTGTGTTAGTTTGACCCTTTTATCAAACATTCCTGCTGTTATCATTTGCACAGCATTTGTTGTTTCTCAAACATTTGCACTGTCCAAATACCCACGTCTTTGCACTTGACCACTTGATTACTTATTTGATATATTTCCTGTATTTGGCCCAAGTGTTCAAGTGAGCATGAAGACCACAAGTGTGTGTCAAACTTTTCATTACCTGATGGGACACACTTATAGTGTTGTAAAAATGCAAGTGTTTACAAGTTTTTATTTTTAGTTTCAACTTTACATTTTAAAATCAAGTATCTGTTCAGTAGCCCCTATAACAGATGACAATTTAATTTGTGGTGCTTCTAATTAAGTGACAAAAAGCAGTTGCAAATGATGTACAAATTAAATATACTTTTCTGTGCACCAATAAAACGTGCAACACTTTGTTTTACTACCAAATTATTCTTATCTGATTATTATTATTAATATTTAACTTACATTGGAAAGGTTTCTGTGACCTTTCGCGAGATCTCAGCAAAAAGTCCCACCATTTATTCCAAAACATGATGCATGATGGGATACACTAAGCGTTGAATAGCGCTCCGGAGCAGTATTGGAGATAGTGTGGGTTTAGTGTGGGTTAAGGGCAAACGTCAAAGTCTTAAAAATTAACCCTAAACACAGTCTCACATCAAAGTCTGAATAATTCAGTAATTCAGTTTAACACTTGTATGATATTGTACAAGCCCCTGGATGGTCTCATTTGACACTATCACAATATTGGTAAATCAGTTGCACTCTTCATGGAAAGCAGTCAGATGCCCCACACAGTCAGAAAGTTTATATTGTCCATTGGCTCCTTAATAAATTATTCAAATAGGAGCTATTACTGAATCTCAGCGAATCTTGCCATGATCAGCCCTTCACTGGTACATTTGTTTAGAATTTTTCTGAATCAACATTTACTCATCAAATTTTCTGGTCTGAATCTTATTTTAAATGGATTTAATTATATGTTTATGGAGCAATATTAATTTCACACAGAGTAAGTAGAGATTATCTTGTTTTACAGAAGAGAAGGAAGACCAAGGAAATTATTTGCTCAGGATGAGGAATGAAGACGACCATCTTGCACCCAAACATAGACAGAAAGTCCACTGGTAAGTGTGTATTGAAGCAATGCTGTGTTATGTGTTACAACACTTCATGATGATCTCTCACAGGACTGTTCATGTCAGCCATGTTTATTCTTTCAAATATGTTTTTTTTTTCTTTTTTTTTGATACAACTAATACACAATTATAGCATGTTAGCAAAGTGTGACTGGAATATTTTTTATCTTAAGTTTTAAAAAACCACACCACCTGTTTTTCTTAAATAAAAGCATACAAGTGTTATAAAAGTTGTTTAATTGATATAAACACCAATTTACATTATTTCATTGTTTTGTAAATGTTGTGTTATAAATTGTGGATTGATAGTTGATTAGTTTGAAGCAAGGCCTTACACTGCACAGACTAAAACACATTTGTGAGAGAAGTCATGAACTTTGGAGAAAGATTCTAGAGGAAAAAGACACATTTACTGCAACAATAGATGAATTCTAGAGTCTCTGAGAACTACACATGCTAATGGATTAAAATCATGCAGAACATAAGCTGAGCTGTCTGTCCATTAAACAACTTCATCTGAATTGTTTGTTTTTTACTTTGACTAGGTCTGGGAACTGTCTGAAAATGGTATGTTAGGACTGAGAGATCCTCTTTCTGAGGAAAAGCTACACCACATTGGTGCTGGATATCAACCACAAACTGTTTACAGACACAAGAGAAGAAGATCATGATGGGGAAATGAAACCAGTTTAGATATGATGACAAGGAATCATTATTTTTGGAAACAGTATGAAATGTCTTATATGTATCACATGATCTGTATCACAGTTGACTGGATGGAATTGTGTGACTTTTAAGGACCATTTCATCACTCATCTGTGTGTACTAATTCATATATTATGTCAATGTTTTTTTTAATGATCCATTATTATTTTTGTTGAATCTTATTTGTCTTGATGCTACTTCAACTTTATAGTCTATGCTTCAATAAAATGAATATGGTGAATATTGTGTATTGAAAATTCTTGGTAAATACATAATTTTACTAGGTAGCTGCATATGTGCTTATTTTATACTTGCCATGATTATTTTTTACTTAAGACATAAACATTTTTGATCAAATTAATGACATCTGGGACAACAATACACCAAAAAGTTATTATTGTATATATTTAGTGATAAATATGCCAATTTTTGGTTAAATAAAGGGAGTTTGTTGTTTGTTGGGAATGGCAAGTTGTTGCAGGTTAATCTATTATATTTATTGGCGTTTACTTCAAAAATCAAAGAAATAATCTATTATTATTAGTATTATGAAAGCATTTCTTTCTAATTTGTCCATGTTTCATCAGATGGCCTCACAATGTCCTGTCAAAAGCTATACTAGCCACAATGTAAGAATAGAAAAGGATGGACTGTGAAAACTGTCAGATATAATGTGACTCAACTCAGTTTGTTGTCCATGATGAAGAGAATACATATATCTAGGTTTTACAGCCCTTCTACCCCCAGGGGCCCAGTAGCACCCCCCTGGAAGAGCCAAAAACTGCACATTTCAAATGGCTGTAAATCAGAGTCCAATTAACATATCAAAGAGAAAATTGTCAGGATTACTACTTATGCTATGTTGATAAAATAATGTTGGGCACAGTTTTCAGAAATAAATGGAAAGGTGGCATAAAGGCACTTCAAATATTGCTCACTGTAAAATACCAAATTTCAGCCTGCCTCTCAAATATATCATAGACGTTTGCCCAATGAAGATATTTAGATATCCAGTTTTCCATTAAAGATATTATTTATTTCATTTCATTAATAAAAAGTTTTAAACTACATTATCCACAAGCAGGGCTCTCAAGTGTCACGCATTGAGCGTGACAGTCACTCATTTCAGTCTTTTGTCAAGCACTCCCGCCACACATTGTATTTCTCCTGCAGAAAAACTATTTATAATATATTTAATATGCCGCAGCGCCCAACATTTTTCTGGCCACGGCACTCTCACTATGGAACTGTGGAAACATCTGCTCAGAACAAGTAGTCTAGGCCTAGTCATATTTTCGTTGTCACACAATGACTGACATATTGTCACATTATAAATATATCTCTCTCCAATAGGCTTGATAATTTTATTAGCACTAAATAAATTAAAGTCAAGTGTATTGCATAGGTCACTTTTAAAATCATGTCAGATTTTATAATTATATCCTGGCCATAGATGCATTAATCATTGCATCTGTCTTTCAAAGATGTCAGGTAAAAGGCAACTTAGCATCCTTTCATTCACCCTGAGAGGAAAGCCCGCCAAAAACGCCAGGTTACAGGGTGCTGGCCCAGAGAAGGTGGCGAAAATGGTAGGCACATTAGAGGAGGAGAGGAGGAAGGTGGAAGAGGAAGAGACGGAGTAGGTGGAAGAGGAGGAGACGGAGTAGGTGAAAGAGGAAGAGACGGAGTAGGTGGAAGAGGAAGAGACGGTGCAGGTGGAAGAGGAAGAGACGGTGCAGGTGGAAGAGGAAGAGACGGAGTAGGTGGAAGAGGAAGAGACGGTGCAGGTGGAAGAGGAAGAGACGGTGCAGGTGGAAGAGGAAGAGACGGAGTAGGTGGAAGAGGAGGAGACGGTGCAGATGGAAGAGGAAGAGACGGTGCAGATGGAAGAGGAAGAGACGGAGTAGGTGGAAGAGGAAGAGACGGTGCGAGGAGGAGAGGAAGAGACGGAGTAGGTGGAAGAGGAGGAGACGGTGCAGATGGAAGAGGAAGAGACGGAGTAGGTGGAAGAGGAAGAGACGGAGTAGGTGGAAGAGGAAGAGACGGTGCAGGTGGAAGAGGAAGAGACGGAGTAGGTGGAAGAGGAAGAGACGGAGTAGGTGGAAGAGGAAGAGACGGTGCAGGTGGAAGAGGAAGAGACGGTGCAGGTGGAAGAGGAAGAGACGGTGCAGGTGGAAGAGGAAGAGACGGTGCAGGTGGAAGAGGAAGAGACAGTGGAGGAGATGGCTAGGGTGTCAGAAGAGGCCATCAAAACAAAAGGGAGAAAAGTACCAGGAGCAGCCACTTACAAGAGCTCTTTTAATAATGAATGGACTGCTAAATGGCCATTTATTACTGTAGGAAGCACCAGCTCCTATTACTGGTGATCTATCTGCCACCAGGAGAACTCCTGTGCCCATCAAGGTGTGCGGGATGTGACAAGGCACATAGAAAGTAAGGGGCATCAGGCCAAACAGCAGGCACTAAAGTCAACCAGCACAGTCAAAAACTTTTACTTGCCATTGACTGCAGAAATGAGTGTGCAAGAGGTCAAGGTACATAGCACATTAAATCTAAAAGGTTGATTACATTGATTGTTCATGAATACCATTTTTCCTAAATAATACGACCAATTTTATGTTTATGGCATATATGAGACATTCATCCATGACATGGACAGAATACTGCTCTGTAATGTATTTTTATTGTTACTGAAATTCATAATTTTAATGGACATGCAGACATGGGTTAAATCAGAGTTAACATTCAAATTTGTATTCAGCATAGCTATATTTGTTTTCATTTGTTCCTGTTCAGACAAGGAGAGCTGAGGTGAAAGTTGCCGTAGCAATGGTTCAACACAATGTTTCATTTGCTGTGGCAGACCATTTCAGCCCCTTGTACAGGGAATGCTTCAAAGACTCTCCCACAGCTCAAAATTTCAAGAGTGCCAGCACAAAAACTATGTGCATCATTAATCAAGCAGTTGCACCACATTATAGAAACGAGCTGGTGATGAAGATGAGGGAAAATCCCTTTACACTGGTCACGGATGGCTCAAATGACACAGGTATACCTTTGACAGCTAAATTGCCTGTTTCCATTTCCTCATGTTCATGTCACACACACTGAAATAATACATGCATGCAGAGTTAGTTATGTACCATATTGTTACAGGACTAGGGAAAATGAACCCCCTAACCCCCTAACTGTAAGCTGTGCACAGATTTCTCGCCATGTGCACCACAAGTGGAAGAAACTGTGGAACAGCTGACATCATATATAAAAAAAATCAATGATGTCCTGATAGAGCATAACATACCATGGAAAAATTGTGTTGGCCTGTCAGTTGACAATGCCCCAGTTAATACTGGAGCCAAAAATTCAATTGCGGCAAAAATGCTTAAGGAAAATCCCAGCATTTACATTCATGGATGCCCCAGCCATATAATCCATAACACTGCCAAACACGCTGGGAAGAGGTTTTTGGAAGTAAGTTTCAACAAGTTTGCTTTCCATTAAATATCTGTTAAGCTAAGGTGAAGTAAATAATTTGCTGTATAATTACATAATATATGTTTGCGCTCATGTCATGTTCTGCAGATATCTGGATTTGACACTGAGGACCTTGTGGTTGATGTTGGATACTGGTTTAAGGGCAGCACAAACCATAAGGGTTACTTGAAAGGTTTGTAATTCAATTAGCTCCAGTTTTATACACTGAAACTGAGGAAAAATTGGGTTAACTTTGTTTGTTTTTCTTACATATTTTACCAGAATTTTGTGAACTCATTTTTTGTGATTATATGGAAATGATTGTTTATATTTATGTGATGTTGTTGAGTTTGGAGATGTGCATCACCCGCATTCTGCAGCGGTATGGCCCACTCACAAGCTACTTCAAATCTTTAAATAAGTCACACATTATATTGGCACTAGTTCAAGATGGTTATCGTCACAGTGTAAGATTAAGTTAAGGCACTGTGACTAGCCTCATAGCCGGCATATAAATGTATAAATGGATCAGTGTATTGTGTATCTGTGTTTGAGTATGTTTTATGTTTAAGATATTGTAATCACTGTTGTTGCTTTCCAACCATACGGATCCAAGCACCATTTCATATAATCTGCCATAAAACACTGAAATAACCACAGACACAAGTCATTTATCTTCCATCATTTATTGGGCAATAAACACACAAAGATTACAAACACTCACCAGTTTCCATTTTCCAGAACCAAACCTGTGCATCTTCTTCTTCTTCTTTTAGAGTTTAACTGGCGGTTGGCAAACCAAATTAAGGTGCATTTACCGCCATCTACCAGACAGGAGTGTGGTCGTCGAGAATAGTCAGAGGGAATTATTCACCTATGCGCATACTTATGATATAAATATGTACATATTAAATACAGTAGAACCCAAACCTGTGCAATATACAACCTGGGAGTTTTATACACTTACCATGCTGAGCGGCCATTTTCCTGTGACATCATATGGGTCACCAGTTCATGCTTGTTTAAAAATGTATTGTTTCTGGTGTTGTTTCTTGTTTAAGTCTTAATGGTTGTTTGCTATGTGTGTTGAACTGTGTGTTTGTATTTTATTTTCATTAATGTATATTTTGTTGCCCAGTGATTTGTATATATTTTTCTATACTCAGAAGAGAAACCCCCCTACCAATTTCAGAATGGTTCCATCCTGGAGTGGAGCTAAGAGTATAAAATGGCTCCCACACAGTCAGTCAGTGTGGGTTGGTTTTGGGTGGCTGGATGTATGGAGTGGGCGGCGAGGGCGGAGGTTGGTCGACTTCCGGGGCGGACACGCGTGTCAGGACTGCGCCAGGAAAAGATGAAATAAGCTATATCATGTTAAAATATTTAAGTACAAAAAGTAAAGAAAAATTGCTAATGTTATTTAATAAAATATGGGAAGAAGGGAGAATTCCTGAAAGTTGGAAAGAAGCAGTAATTATCCCAATAAGGAAGCCAGGAAAAGATGCTAGTAAGCCATCAAACTATAGACCTATAGCATTAACATCGCATATTTGCAATTTAATGGAAAGAATGGTAAATGAGAGATCAATGTATTTTTTAGAAAGAAAGGGATTGATAACGGAATTTCAAAGTGGGTTTAGGAGAGGAAGGGGCGCAATGGATGCAGTGTTGTGTTTAGAGGACGATGTAAGAAAAGCTCAAATAAATAAAGAATCTGTGGTAGCAGGTAAAGTTTTTAATTGGATTTTAGACTTTTTAAAAGGAAGATCAATTCAAGTTAAAATAGGAACAGATATTTCAAATAAGCATAAAGTAGAAATTGGAACACCACAAGGGAGTGTTATAAGTCCTACACTTTTTTTCTGTTATGATAAATGATATATTTAATAATGTATCTAATGGCATGAATAGATCATTGTTTGCAGATGATGGGGCGCTTTGGAAACGTGGGAAAAATGTGGAATATGTAGTTAAGAAAATACAGGAAGGAATACATCAGGTTGAAATGTGGGGAATGGAATGGGGTTTTAAATTTTCTGCTGAAAAATCAAAAGTGATGGTTTTCTCTGGAAAGAAAAATAAAGATATTGAACTGAAATTATATAGGAATAATCTGGAAAGAGTTGAGAGTTTTCGTTTTTTGGGGGTGTGGTTTGATTCACGAATAACATGGAGATCACACATTAAACAAGTAGAAGATAAATGTAATGTAATAAATGTAATAAAAAAGTAATAAACATTATGAGGTGTCTTACAGGAGTGGAGTGGGGAGCAGATTTTAAGTCATTAAAATATATATATATATTTCATTAATAAGATCTAGGTTGGATTATGGGAGTCAGGCATTTGGATCAGCAGCAAAGTCAGTATTAACGAGGCTGGACCATATTCAGGCACAGGCATTGAGATTATGTCTCGGAGCCATGAGAACGTCACCAGTGTGCTCATTGCAGGTAGATGCAGGTGAAATGCCTTTGAGCTTAAGACGGAAGCAGCTGATTGTAAATTACTGGATTTGTTTGAGGGGACAAATAGATAGCCACCCAACCAAAAGAGTGTTGCAAGACAATTGGGAAAGGGGAAAGGGGAACAAATTTAGTTTTGGTTGGACAGGAGATGATGCTGCACGTGATCTGGGAGTATATGGAAAGGAGTTTTGTAAAACTGTGGTATGGCCCAGTATCCCTGTGTGGAAGTATGATACTCCAAAAGTGGATTTGGAGGTATTACAATCCAAAATAGTAAATAATCAAGTTGATTTGGTGAGTGAATTTTATAGACATGTGAACCAAAAATACGTTAATTTTAAGCAAGTTTTTACAGATGGATCTAAAGACCCGATAACAGGAGTTACAGGTGCTGCAATTGTAATTCCCGGCCAGAAGAGTGAGATAAGCAAGAGAACATCAGATCACTTAAGTGTATATGCTGTTGAGATGTTTGCCATTTTGATGGCATTAGAATGGATAGAATACACTAAGTCAAACAGAACTTTAATTTGCAGCGACTCTCTCTCTGTACTGCAGAGCCTCAAGACCGGTATGGCAAAGAATCATCAGGAGGTTTTTTATGATATTATGTCTGCCTATTTAAGAATTAAAAATAAGGGAGATGATGTTATATTTATGTGGGTCCCAGCACATATGGGTATTATAGAAAATGAAAAGGTAGACAAAATAGCTAAGAAAGCATTTCAAAAAGAGAGTATAGAAGCAGTTATCAGCCTTTCAAGATCAGAAGGAAAGGGTATAGTGTGGGAAAAAATTATCAAAGAATGGCAAAAAAGGTGGGATCAAGAACAAAAAGGAAGACATTTATACTCAATTAAAAATAGAGTTGGTACTGTGAAAAATAAGGCAGGAAACAGAAGAGAAGAGACTATTGTAACCAGATTAAGAATAGGGCATAATAAATTAAATAGCACTCTTCATATAATGGGGAAACATCCTACTGGGTTTTGTGATCAGTGCCAAATACCTGAGACTGTAGAACATGTGCTTATTAATTGTTAAAAATATGGATTACAGAGGGTAGATATATGATAAAAGACATGGGAAAAATAGGACTAACAGGACGTGGAGTAAAGAGTATAATGGACTGCAGTAGGAGTGAACAAGGAGTGAAATACTTGATTCGTTTTCTGACTAAAACAGGACTAATGACAAGAGTATGATGACTAAAGTATATGGGAAATAACTAGAACCAGAAGATGGCAGTAATGCAACGTCAAGGATGCAAGCTGCCTTTAAAACCCAAAGAAGAAGTCCGTGTGGGTTGTTGTAGGAGTTTGCGTTGGTAGTTGGTATACAGAGTAAATTGTGTTTCCTTGCGTATAGGGTTCAGATCAATTGATTTAGCTGAACTAGCTTGTAAATACTTTATATATATATATATATATATATCTCTTTTGTATAGTTTTATTTTCTTTTTGATTGTTTTGTTACTTTTCCACTGAGTATTGGGGTATGTTACCACGTGTGTGTGCCAATAAAGCACCCTTCACCTGACTCCAAGCAGCTTCTGTGTCACTTTTGCCTCCTACTCCCCGGTCAAATCCTAACAGTTATGTGAGACACCCAATACCAACAACCTGTCTATTTGCAGATGAGAAACAACCAAGGTTCAGAAGGCTGGTGGAGGCGTTTTCCAATCCCCTGACGGAAGTCTACCTCCTGTTCCTTCAGGCCACATTCCCAGTGTTTTCTACACTGAACCTCCTTCTCCAGAGAGAAAAGGCATCCATATTCCAGCTGTATGAAGAGGTAAATGGGAGGGTTAGGCTATTTTTGGCTCCTTTCTTAAGTGCAAAACCCCTGTGAAATATAGGTTGTGTTACTTTGTCAAGAAAGACAATTAAGCTATCTAATTTCAAAACAGCTGACATATTTTTTGATTCTGCGCACTACATGTGTCCCTTGATAAATTACTTGTACAGAGTGAAAAAATAATTTTATTATCTAAACTTAAATCTACTCATAGTCATTGAACTGAGTAGCAATTGCATTAATAATCAATTGAATCTTTTTTGACATTACATTTTGCAGATGACAAAATTCATCAAGAAACTCTGTTCGAGGTTCATGACACCAGCAGCACTACGAGGAGGAGAAGTCCATGACATCCCCTTTAAGGACCCACTGCACCAACTGCCAGGTAATGCTTTGAAGTCACATAGGGAGATAAACCTGTCTGCTTATTCACAGCAAATACACCTTTTCTATGGATTGAGTGGTCTTTCTGATGATGGAATATGGATACAAAATTTTTAAAAAGTATGGTTTCCCAGTAACAATATACTCACCCCTCTGCCATTTGGTAGAAGATATAAGAGCATCAGAAACAGCACTAGTAGATTCAGAGACAGCTTCTATCCTCAAGCCATCAGAATGCTGAACTATACTCAACAGTCTTCACTCTCCTAAATGGCACACTTGTCACTTTTTAGAATTAATCCTTCAACTTAAATTAATCCTTTTTTAAACTTGTATAACCCAGAGATATCCTATAAGATGCCTGTATTTGACTAGCTTTCTCTGTCTTCTGTCTCACTGATAGGAGAAAAACTCAATGTGGGTTTCACCACCTGAGCTACGCTCAACAGGCTCCTTGAGGCTGGAGAGGTCACATCACAGAAGGATCAACAATTCCAGCAGGCAGCACTGGCCTTTTTGATCGGCGCTGTGGAGTATCCCATGGATAAACTCCTGTTGAAAGATGCTCTCGAAGCATGCAAGATTTATTGATGTGCAGCTGAGTGTGGGGTTGAAGATGCCCTATACTTTGTAGACGGGCAAGGGTTTTCACATACTGATTATATATTCTTAAATTCAATGGTCATGATCACAAAATAAATCTGTCTCTCACTGTATTCTAATCAGTCTTGTACACATGTGCTCTTTTTAAGATTTCAGGAACTCCTTCCTTTTCATGACCCAAAGGAACAAGACCAAGTAAGTGAGGAGATTATGAAGTACCAACTCATGGACACTGCCTTGCCCCAGGACCCAACAGTCTTTGATGTTGAGGAGTTTTGGGGAAGAATGTCCACAAAAAAGAACAAGGTAAGAAATATTTTGCACACATGACTTGCTCATTAGTAATTACGATGAAGGGAAAACATTTGAGAAACCGAGGCCCCTGGTCCCTTTTTTCAAAGGTGACTGGCTTGAACCAATTTGGCTATCAAAGATCGCAGCCTTGGTTTTAGTCCTTCCACATTCTAATGCAGATGCCGAGAGGGTATTTTCGATAATTGGTTTGAACAAAACCTCAACACGAAACAGCTTGTCTCTGGACGGGACATTGTCCTCAATCATGACCCTGAAAATGGCTGGGCTTGAGCTGAACTGTTTCAAATGGGAGCCAACACCACAAATGATAAAGGAGTCCAAAATGGCAACAAACACTTAAAATGAACAACACCAGTCATAATCTCTCTCTCTCTCACTCACACACTCGCATACACAATTTTTTTAAAAATTTAATAAATGGAAATTGAGTAAACGCTTTGTATTTGGTTAAATTGTCGTCAAATATTTTCTTCTGCAAGTCTGAGCAATTATTAATATTAACAACAAAAACACTAATAATAATATTATTAATGGAACACCCCCATTCCCTTTGACCCCCTGACGGTGGGGGGTGGGGTGGGATGTCACTCTTGCCTGTCTTCAAAACTTGAGAGCCATGCAAATGTTTATAACTATATATATTGTATAGGCCTACATACAAAGCATGCTTGTGTTTATGAATGTAACTAAGCTTCTGTTCATAAATATCTACTCTGGTGTAAGTATTTTGAATGTGTTATACCCGGGATCCTCTGAGGTGTAAATGTATCAAGTAAGCTGTAAATATCACTGATAATATGTGTGCTATGTGGTAATTGTGTTCTTTTTTTTCTATAAATTAGTACTAGTATCAGTGACCATCACAATAATGTTAGTGTTGTTTAAAAGTATGTATTTTGTCCTCAGAGTCTTTCTTGTAACTCTTCTCTCTGTCACACACCTGACTGAAAGGCTCATTATGCGGGTCTTTGTCTTCTCAGGTGTGAATCACAGCATTATGCATGATAGTTGACGCCTGCTCGCATATACCTTTCCTACACAAAATGTGTCTTAAAAAAGGAAAATCAATATTGTTTTCTGTGAGCGAGTAATCAAGATGATTTTCACATCATTTAGAAGCAAAAACTCTTAGGCTTCAAAATCTATTCTCAAAAGTATTGTGAACAAATGTTCTCTAGGTGTTTTATTGTCTTATTTCAGTGACTTCAAAATTTTAGTTTTTCACTAACCACGCATAAACGTCGCTTTCTCAAAAACACATTAATGTACGTACATGCTGCTCACATATTATTGAAGCCCAGTTTGTGCTGATTACAGTGTTATTAGACTTCAGCCATTTATATTTTTATAAGCAACCTTAAAAAAAAAAAAAAACACATCAGGGCATGTCAAAACTTCTCCAGGCCCCCAAAACACCTTCAGGCCCCAGAGGGTTAAGAAGTTATTGCAGGCCACTTCTTCATTTCATCTTTCCACTGTGTCATACACCGCAGGTGTGGTAAATATTTACCATCACGACATTTAATAGTGTTCTGTGTGTGCACCCACCATATCGCTCCTAAGCTTCTTACCTACCGGCTAGCAAAATGGAAGTTTAACACATTATAAGGAAATACGTCATCGTACCTACTTCCGCGTTGCAAAATAAGGTGGATAGCTTGAGCTCTTTTTAATGAGAGTTTGGGCTTATATATCTTTGTGTAGATGAGAGGTTTTTGATAGCTTTGTGAAGGGTTTGCTGTCAGTTTGTCAATGGTTTATTGAAAGTTGCCTAACTTATTTAGCCTAAAATATGCGCTGTACTGTTAATCTGTGATGTCCCCTACAAGGAGCCTGAATGAACTGAATCTAACGTTAGGTCAAATATGTCTTTATCTTTCATGGTTAAAAAATATTGATAAAATTTGTTCTGTGGTTTCAGGAGTGATAATATAATCTCTACAACAAAAGAGAAGCTCCAAAATGTCAAAGTTTCGGAAGGGAGCTGCTGACAGAAATGCAGGAAACTGAGAAAGCTCTGTAACCCTTATGCGGTCTTCGTTTGAGGTGTAACGTTATACTCATGGTCTTTACACTCAAAATGGAATTTTGTGACAAAATAATTATTTAAAGAACAAATGTCATTTTACTCTGTACAAATGTGGAGCAAAAACATTAATAAACAGTTTTTGGAGGATTTATGATGTATTTTTAAATGTATATAAATAATTTTCAAATAGGTTTTTGTACAAAAACAGGTTTTTATGTAAAATTCACTTTATAAAAGACCCACATTTCTAACTTTCATTCATGGGGATGACATGGATAATTTGACATGGTTTAGTGTAAGATTTTTGCATATCTTTTGGAAAATGGAGTTTTGAAAATAAAAAAAGATCACTTTTACCACTAGATGGCTGCAGATATTTGCTTTTTGACTAAAATGTCTTTTCTGAAGTTTTTTTTTTTCAGTTGGATTCTTATCTACATATTCTGAAATCACAATTCTAACAATAAAAATTACTTTTTGTCAAAGTTTAGCAATTTTTGTACTGAAAAAAAACAATTCAATGTTACAGTATGATTATAGAATCAAACCTGAACAAGATGTTACGAAGAGAAAAGTTGGAGTCTTTAGAGTTTAGCATTTATTTCAATCTATTTTTCATATAATTATACAAATTTAATCTACATTTCAGTTACTAACTGTAAGAGAGGAAAAATTTACAGAAATGAAGTTATATATTACATATTGAGTATCAATACACGACATGAACATCAGAATGCATCCCTTCATCTCTCTCTCTCTCTCTCTGTCTGTGTGTACCACTTCCAACAATCCAAAAAAACATCCACAATGCAAAATGATCATGCTCACACACGGGAATACATTTGTGAGACTAAAAAAAAAATGCTCTAATTTGTACACACACACACACACACACACGGAGAGAGAGAGAGATGAAAGGATGCATTCTGATATTCATGTCATGTATTGGTACTCAATATGTAATATGTAACTGAAGTGTAGATTAAATTTGTAGAATTATATGAAAAATAGATGATTGAAATAATTGAGAAACTCTAAAGACTCCAACTTTCCTCTTCATAACATCTTAAACGCATATACATAGTATTGAGGTATGATGTATACTGTAAATGCAATAAACATTTTAATCATACATCTTGTCACGTCTTGTTACTTCTGGATTTTTTTTTTTTTTTTACTTTATGAGCAATCCTATTAAAGAAAATGTATAGTATGATAAATGTAAGGATATTGATCTGAAAGAAATGGGGCCATAAAGAACCTATTCATCAGTGGTTCTTTGACGAACCTTTAAAAAGGGTTCTTTGTGGCACCAAGAAAAACACCGGTTCTTTGAAGAGTCTTTGTCCACTCAAACTCTCATTCTCACCCTGCATTAGGACGATATAGACACATCCTCTTCCAGGCAGTTTCGTAACATTTTATGTTGATTGGAAATTCTTAAAGGGGTCATGATGTGATTTCAAGTTTTCCTTTCTCTTTGGAGGGTTACAAGCTGTTCATGCATAGATAAGATACTTAAAGTTGGAAAGGCTTAAGTCTCAAATCCAAAGCGATATTCTTTATAAAAGTTAAGACTTGTCCACGCCACACGTATACGTCACTGTGTGGGAAGATTTGTATAACACCACTCAAATGTACACGCAAAGAAAGAGGGCGTGATTTTATTCTCACTGTAGTATTGTTACTGTTGCCGGCGCCATGTCCTGGAGACGCGTGTTGCGTTGTGAAAGCGAAACTACTTTATTTGTTTTTCCAAAAGAGGACATATCTAGAAATCAGTAGTTAAGTTGTATTTACAACACTGTTCCAGAACAGTTCAACCCAAATATTCAGATGTGTGCAGCGCATTTTACAGAGGACTATTTCATGAACCTGGGAAAGAATCCTACAATGCCAGCTGTCCACATACTGTTTCTAGTCACCTTAATTTCCATGGCAACAATGGTGCAACCATTGCGTTCGTTTTGCATCTTACTTCCGGCTGAGGGACCTGACGTATCTAAGCTAGTGGCTAGATAACAGAATGCAAATATATCAAGTATTATATGCTCAGTTAGGGGCTGCATAACAATTGTATTAAGAGAACAATTGTACCAACGATGTTACGAACACAATGTGAAGTGGTCAGTGTCGTGGTGCACTTGGCAATTGACACCCATCACCTAAAGAAGAGGAGCACCTGAGGCAGTGGCTGAAGGGGCTAAATTTCAAGCACCCACCAAAGCGCCCTTATGTGTGTTCATACCATTTCATGGACGGGAAGCCAACTGACGAACACTTACCCCGAGAAATTGCTCAGCTACGATGTTCAAGTAAAGAAGTCACGCCGGGTGCTGAAAAGGTTGTCTGATTTGGGTAAACTAACCTTAACTTAGCTAGCTATGTGCTTGTTCGCCTAACGTTAGATTAATGAAGTCCATTCTATGAATACATTTAAGATCAGTAACAAGCAGTTAAGAAAGTACAACGAATTTTGCATGATTACCATTGTCCACCTATTTATTTCATATTTAGGGTAGTACAAGATATTATGGTACATTACAATAGCTCACATTATTCCTGTAAATTACAGAGATTGCAGTTGATAGCAGGCCAGCTAGCTACATTTCTCATTCAGATATTGACCTATGTTTTAATACTACAGTTGGAGTGTGTATACGGTTTTGTTTTTAATGCATCTCTCTCTCTCACACACACACTGTTCAAAGTATGGGTCCCATCATATATTGATTCTCATGATGTATTTTAAGTACTAATGTAAAAATGTTTAATTATTTCCAAAGATGTATCGATGACCGCCAGTGATGCAGTGGACAACTGTGAGGGTGATCACATCCACATGCCCCTGAACTGTGATGCAGAAACACAATGGGAGGATCCATTGGTCTTTGACCACAACTACAGTTCAAAATCACAACTCGACCTGAAGCCACCTACATCTGATATGGGAACACAATGCATTGAGCCGGTGCCATTGTACATAACTCTCCTGAGAAAAACAACCTTTGTCAGCTCTACACAGGGTTGACACTGGGTTCATTTAATTCAGTTGCCGAGCACCTTACCAGGTCCAGTACATACACCAACAGCTTCCAGCTACACACTTGGGATCAGCTCCTGATGACTCTGATGAAGCTGCGTCTTAATTTATTGCAGGATGATCCTCCTGAAAGTCACCAGACATTACCTGCTGTAATAGTTATTTTGATAAACCTTTACAATGTCATCAGACATTCTGCCGTGAAGTTTTTTTTTTTTTTTTTAATTTAATTTGTTTTTTTTTTTTTTTATTTTTTATCTGTTTTTTGGTGTTGTGTAGTTTTTGAGTTTTTTTTATATTTTTTTTTTTTGTATGGAAATTAAATGGTGAAATTTTACAGGATGGTCAGTAGATGTCTCTTGCTTCCTGAAAACAACAAACACTGATCGACAAATCACAAATGATTTTATACAACTTCTAAAACACAAATCACAGTCTCTCTTGTTTAACACAACTGATTTAAAACAACTTATTTAAAATAGTTCCAGTCTTCACCTACACCCTCTACATCCCACCCCAGTTACCTAACGTCCTATCCTTAACCCTAATTATTCTCATTCCTGCTTTTTTACAAAGCTGCAAGTATCTAGTGAAAGTGACGTGACATACAGCCAAGTATGGTGACCCATACTCAGAATATTGTGCTCTGCATTTAACCCATCCAAATTACACACACACACATGGAGTAGTGGGTATCCTTTATGCTGCGGCGCCCGGGGAGCAGTTGCGGGTTAGGTGCCTTGCTCAAAGGCACCTCAGTCATGGTATGGCCAGCCCGAGACTCAAACCCACAAGCTTAGGGTTAGGAGTCAAACTCTCGTACCACTAGGCCACGACTTCCCCCACGACTTTATAAGTGATATATAATCTTTTTTGACTCATTTTATCTGTAAAAGAAAATCTGCCTAATAATTATGCACACCTGAATATAAGGTGTTTTTCACTTCCAAGTTACAGCCTCCTCCTTTTATAATATGTAATTTATAAATGTTCACTTACCTTACTCCATTGTACAATTAAGAGATTAGACAAGATACTTAGTCTGGTGATGGTCATCAGGTCAGCAGCTGTGTATGTCACAAACACGTTAATATACTTTTATACGTTTATAACAAACTGACTGTATGTTAACAACACAATTGTTGCAAGATATTATCATGAATAATAAATAATAATGATGTGTGTGATAGTCTTTACGTTCATAATATCGAGGCTGCGTGGCTACATGACCTTTCCAAACCATCGATGCATGAACATCCAGTAGTCTTCACCGATCCCTGCTTACTAACCAGCACCCACGCCGAGTGGTTTGGACTGCTCGACTGCTGGGTGCACATTTGTTTTTAAAAAGACGAAATCACCCTCACTGTGTAAAAGTACATGACCCACTTTCCCACTATGTAAAAATTGGTAGGCCTCTGTACTTTTATAATTTTTCATTGCTGCTCCATCAACTCCTTCTGACAGTTCGAAGTAGTTAAATATGTCCCCATAGGTTACCTCGAGCCACTTCTTTATATCGTCTACCCATGTTAACAGTGACGATGGATGGGACAATTTGAGACCATCTGATCGTCGTAATTAGTTTTCATTGTGCTCCCAGTTTATAACATTTACGGTATTAACGTTCTTTGTCATTTCGTCACAGTTAAAGCTAGCTATAAACAATCTTACAACTACTGAACTAGTTACCGGATGTGCCGTATCAGTTTAGCGGAAGTCGGATGACAAAATGCGGAAAAGCAAAGTATTAAAAGTGGGCGGGGCGGAATAAGGTGAATAAAGTTGGGCAATTCGATTTTTTGAGCATAATGGGTTTTATTGTTTTTGTCTCGTCATGCTGGGACACGGCATCACAATACGGTAAGGGGCGTAACTTTTCTGTTACACGCTTGATACATTCGGCCAATCACAACGCACTGGATAGCTGGCAAATTAGAGCACATCTCGCTTCTCAGAACGATGAGTTTTGTAAAAATTGACACATTTCATTAAGGTCGAGCATAGAGAAGCAACAATAATGTAAATTATGTGGAAAATAATGTTTGTTTCTTTTACCTTAAACCACATAAACACATTGCATTTCACCCAATATACAATAAATGTTCTTTTTAGCAGCATCATATGACCCCATTAATTACTGCCTTTGTGGTGGAAATGGGAATTTTCACTGCTCTAGCACTTTTCTTACAGCCACTTCACTAATTTGTGAAACTCAATTATCTTTTATGATGGATGATTAAGGAAATTTGGACTTTGTTTTCCCTTCTTTTTATGAAACAGGAAGCCATGGCTGGATAATTTCATGTTCATAATCCCCCTCAAAAAGAACTTCTCGGGATACCAATAACTGTGTCCAATGTGTATATGAGAAAAATATTTATTTAATAATGAGATTTTCCTCCATTTTCAATTGTTTTAATTCAATGAAAGGTTAGATTTTTGCGATTTTTAAAAAAAATAAAAGATCTAAAGTATTTATAATGCACATTTATTTTCAGAGCCTTCTTTGATCATATTTACCAAAGGTACCAACAATTCTGACCACATGTGTATAGTAAGTTTGGCTAACAAATATTATGAATGGTGTTCATTTTAAGTTCTATTATTGTACAGTATTTTTTTCTGACCATAAAGTATAATCACACTAACAGGATGTTATGAGATCCTCAGGATATTTCACCAGTGAAAAATATATATATAAATGTATTTTAAATACATTTATTTCATGCCAAGTATACTACTAATATATTTCCATATTTATGTACTTATTAAAATGTACTGCAATTGTACTTTTAGTATACTAAACTGGTATACTTCAAGTCTGCTAAATTGGAACAACTAATTTAGTACTTCATGTACTTCAATTGTGCAGAAGTGTTGCTGAAGTCCAATTAAAGACATACTTAGTATATCTGATTGTGCTGAAGTGGAACAATTGCAAGTATACTTTGGGTACACTTTATACACGTATTTTGCATTTAAAGGGCGATATTATACAGTTCTCATTAAAAGTGACATTAAAACAAATTTTAGGCTTATTATAAAGAAATGTGCATTGTGCACAAGTAATACTCCAAATTAAGTTTCATTAAAATTTTTATAACAGTAGGTCTCGAGTTATCTGTTAATATGTTATATGTTAATAGATTTGAACTGTACTTAGTATGAAATAAATGTATTTTAACTATATTACTTTTTTACTAGAGTTGTGTTACAGGAGATTTCTCCAAACGAAAACATGGATGCTGACTATGAGGGGAAGATCATCACATTGCCAGCTGTCCCATTTTATTGAAATTAGTTAACCCAAAATACATTTGATTTTAAACCATATTTACATTCATGCATTTGCCAGAATTCGTGCTGCATTAGGTACACATTTTAAACAGTATTTTCAAGTACTAGTTCCTGTTTGAAGTACTACTACTACAAAGTACTACTTCCTGTTTATTTGGCTTCCTGTTGAGATCGCTTCCTGTTCCTGCCTGCTGTGCTGCTGTTTGTAGATCCGTGTAGCTTTGTTTATCTGTAGAAATCTCTACCTTACTCTATCTGTTGTTCAAATTGCTAAAGAATAATTTAATTCTCACCATGTTTCTAATTTAATACTAATTAGACAACATCTCTTTATCTAAACTGTGAGCGCTGTGTGTAGCAGTGCGTTAGCATTCCTTTAGCCTACTAGCTTGTCTATCGCATCTCCATTCATCCTTTTTTTACGAGTCCATCAAACAACTGTGGTAAGTCGGAATTACTCTACAATCACGGTGAGTAATGGCTTCTTGCATCGTCACCTGCACTGCTTGCCACATGTTCATTCTCTGTCATCAGTGAGGGATTCGCATGTGATAAATGCAGGGAAATAGTTAGGCTGACAGTGAAAATTTTAGAATTAGAGACACGAATCCAAACTTTAATTGAGGACAGTAAGAAAGTTAGGGCTCTAGATACGGCTTTGGATGCGGCTATCTCAGGGAGTCCTGTACATTGTTCGGTTCCGAGTAACAGAGCCACTGCAGCAGGGCAACTGGGTGACTGTGAGGCAGCATAGTCGCGGGTCAAAACACCGCCCTTACGTTCCGATCAAAACATTAAACAGGGTTCTCCCCACTCAGTGACACAGCCACTGAGAAACCTGATGAAAGTGCTCTAGTTATTGGTGATTATAGAGTGAAAATAGAGACACCAGCCACCATAGTCCAATGTTTACCGGGAGCCAGAGCGCCTGACAGCGCCTGGCAAACTTAAAAGTGCTGGCTAATGCTAAATGTAAATACAGTAAGATTGTTATTCACGCTTGCTCTAATGATGTTCGACTTTGCCAGTCGGAGATCACTAAAAATAACATTAAAGAGGTGTGTGAACTTCCATGCACGATGTCAGAAACTGTAATATGCTCTGGTCCCCTCCCTGCTTACCGTGGTGATGAGATACATAGGTGCCCACAGAATAACATAGGTTTCATAGACAATTGGATGCGTTATTGGGGCAGACCTGACATGTTGAAAAATAGATGGTCTTCATCCCTCCTTTACTCTATTGGGGTTAGACAACACGTCTCACTACCTACTCATTGCCGAAATCATAATCAAGATTCAATACTGTCACTTGAAATTGATGTTAACCCTCTGGAGTCGATTAACGCGTATACGCGTTTTGGGGTATTTTCTCCTGATAACCCCGAAAAGAACTTAAATTACACTTTCAGTTTTGATCGTACAGATAAGTGCAATACATCAATCGAATCTGTAAAGGGGCTTCTTTTTTTTGTATACAGACATAATAACAACAAAACTTTGTGCACTTATAAAATAAAGATAACAAACAAGGGAGTGCTGTCTGCAGCCTTTGTCTGCGCTGATCTTCAGATACAAATGCGTCATTAAAATGAACTGTAACTCCGTGAATACTCAACACAGAGACGTGAGAGAGATATCTATAGAAAGCCTGACATGTCTTCTTTTAAACTAAACAAGTGCTGCAGAAAACAAATATTCTGTGATAAAGTAATCCATATGAAAACAACGCGATGTCCGTTTTTCACGTCTCCCTTCATTATCTTCTAATGCGACCACGCCCCCGCGCCGAGCGCGCTTTTGAGATTCAAATGTTTCATTGAAGCGCGCGGCTTTTGAATACGCCCACACAACAGAAGACAACGCAGCGAGACTGTTCTTCAAGTTTTATTATTATTACTGTTTGCTTCGCGATGAGAGGAATAAGACATAATTCACCCCAAAAAGATGTGATGTGGTTGAGGATTTGAGATTTGGATTTCCTCAGAAAAAAAGAACAAAGCACTTTATTCAGCAGAGTTCATAAACATGAGTAAGTCTCTTTTTATTTATTTATATACTTGTACTAGTTTTCACATAACGTGTAAACATTTTACTAGTTAGACTTTTTCCAAAGACTTTTTCCAAACTATAATTCCTGACTAAATGTATAATCAAGTGAAATATGATGAAGTTTCAATAACAATATACACTACTATACCATTCAAAAGCTTGATGTAAATAATATAAATGTAACAATCATTGCTGTTCTTTCAATTTATCCCCCCTAAAAAACCTAAAAAAAAATATATTCTCAGCTCTTTTCAACATTAATAATAATAATAATAATAATAATGATGATGATGATAATAATAACAATAAATGTTTTTTTGTAGAAAATAAGATTGTTAAAAGGATTTCTGAAGGATTGTGTGACTGGAGTAATGATGCAAAAAATTAAGTTTGAAAGACAGCTTTGATTTTTCCTAATAAACTGTTTAAACTGCACTCACAAGTGAATATTAAATTATGTTGTGGGATAATTAAATATATTCTAAATAAACTACAAACATAAAATTATATAGATTTATTTTGTCCTCACATTCTTTCTTGTAACTCATCCCTCTCAGTGACACAGCTGACTGAATGGCTCATTATGCAGCTCATTATGCAGGCCTTTGTCTTCTCAGGTGTGAATTCATGATAGTTGACGCCTACTCGCATATGACTTTTACCAACAAAAAGTGTCTTAGAAAATTTAAATCAATATATTTTTTTCTGTAAGTGAGTAAACAAGATGATTTTCACATCATTTAGAAAAAAAAAATTCTAGGCTACAAGCTCCAGTTCTCAAAATTCCTGGGAACCAATTTTCTGTATGTGTTTTATTGCCTTATTCAAGTGATTTAACATTTTTAGTTTTTCACTAACCACACATAACATTTTTTTTCTCAAAAACACAATCATGTACATACATGCTGCTCACATATTATTATAGCCTAGTTTTTGCTGATTACAGTGAGATTAGACTTTAGCCATTTAGATATTTATAAGAAACTGAAAAAAGCACAAATGTCAGGGCATGACAAAACTTCTCCAGGCCCCAAAAATACCCTTAGACTCCAGAGGGTTAATAGTAATCAAGGTTCAATAATTTCACTTGGAATTGATTACATGAATTACCATGAATTGAAGGTGTTGTTCATCCATGAAGTCATGAATGAAAGACTATGAACTCCTGTTAGTTCCTGATAATTCATGAGATATTCATGCATGAAGTAATGCGTAATTCACACATTAATTTATGCATGAATTCATGTTAATTCATGTACCCTTACTGTAAAGTGTTACCAAATTTTGCAGCCAAGCGATGATATCTCAGATAATTATCTAGTCATGTGTAAACTACATATAGCTAAAACTGTAAAGCCAACTCATTACAAATATGGTAGAACCATCACTTCTACCACAAAAGACTGCTTTGTAAGTAATCTTCCTGATTTATCTCAATTCCTCAGCATATCCAGCAGCGCAGAAAAACTTAATTATGTAACAGAAACTATGGACTCTCTCTTTTCTAGCACTTTAGATACAGTTCCTCCTTTATGCTTAAGGAAGATTAAGGAAAACACTCTGACACCATGGTATAATGAGCACACTCGCACCCTAAAGAGAGCAGCCCGGAAAATGGAGCACAGCTGGAGGAAAACAAAACTAGAGGTATTTCACATTGCTTGGCAAGAAAGTACCCTATCCTACAGAGAAGCATTAAAGACCGCTAGATCGGATTACTTTTCGTCTCTTTTAGAAGAAAACAAACAAACATTACCCCAGGTATTTATTCAATACAGTGGCTAAATTAACGAAAAATAAAGCATCAACAAGTGTTGACATTTCCCAACAGCACAGCAGTAATGACTTTATGAACTACTTTACTTCTAAGATCGATACTATTAGAGATAAAATTGTAACCATGCAGCCGTCAGCTATAGCATCGCACATTAGACAGTGCACTATAGATCCCCTGAGGAACAGTTCCACTCATTCTCTACTATAGGAGAGGAAGAATTGTATAAACTTGTTAAATCATCTAAACCAACAACATGTGTGTTAGACCCTATTCCATCTAAGCTCCTAAAAGAGGTGTTTCCAGAAGTCATAGATCCTCTTCTGACTATTATTAATTTGTCATTGTCATTAGGATACGTCCCCAAAACCTTCTTACTTGCTGTTATTAAGCCTCTCATTAAAAAAAACACAACTTGACCCCAAAGAACTAGTTAATTACAGACCGATTTTGAATCTCCCTTTTCTGTCAAAGATACTAGAAAAGGTAGTATCCTCACAATAATCCCTCTGAATTCGGCTAACGCGGGCACACACTCCCATCTCTTCAAAGTCTCTTCAAAAAAGTATGTCCTTCAGAAATCATAAACAATATACATTTTGGAAATGCCAGGTAAGTGATGTTCATTTATATATTTCAACATGACACATGAGGCTGCATTTATTTGATCCAAAATACAGAAAGTTGCATTTGCTGAAGCAGTAATATTTTGTAAAATAACTGCTTTCTATTTGAATATATTTTAAAATTTAATTTATTCCTGTGATCAAATCTAAATTTTCAGCATAATTACTCCAGTCTTACTCCAAGTGTAAAAACAATTTACACTATACCATTTAAAAGCTGGGAGTCAGTATGTATGTATATGTATATATAAACTTATTTAGCACACAAGTGATGATAAGTACAATAATCATGTTAGAAATTATGATGTTCTTTCAATTAATAAAAAAATCATCTCTTTTCAAAATTAATAATAATAATAATAACAATAATATTTTTTTTTTTTTTTGAGTAGCAAATCAGAATATTAGAATGATTTCTGAATGATTGTGTGACTGGAGTAATGATGCTAAAAATTCAGCTTTGATTGTTCTTAATAAACTTTTTAACTGCACTCGCAAGTGAATCTCAAGTTATTTTGTGGGGATAATTAAATATATTCTAAATAAACTACAAACATAAAAATAGATATTTAAGTTGTCCTCACATTATTTCTTGTAACTCTTCCCTCTCGGTCACATACCTGACTGAAAGGCTCATTATGCAGCTCATTATGTGGGTCTTTGTCTTCTCAGGTGTGAATCACACCAATATTCATGATTGTTGACGCCTACTCGCATATGCCCTTTTGAAACAAAAAGTGTCTTAGAAAATGTAAATCAATCTATTGTTTTCTGTAAGTGAGTAAACAAGATGATTTTCACATCATTTTGAAGAAAAAATTCTAGGCTACAAGCTCCAGGTTTGACAGTCTTGTGAACAAATGTTCTCTAGATGTTTTATGACCTTATTTCAGTGTCTTAAAAATTTTAGGTTTTCACTATAACCACACATAAACGTTTTCTCAAAAACACAATAATATACAGTCGTGGCCAAAAGTTTTGAGAATTACATAAATTATTGAAAATTGGAAAAGTTGCTGCTTAAGTTTTTATAATAGCAATTTGCATATACTCCAGAATGTTATGAAGAGTGATCAGATGAATTGCATAGTCCTTCTTTGCCATGAAAATTAACTTAATCCCCAAAAAAAACATTTCCACTGCATTTCATTGCTGTCATTAAAGGACCTGCTGAGATCATTTCAGTAATCATCTTGTTAACTCAGGTGAGAATGTTGACGAGCACAAGGCTGGAGATCATTATGTCAGGCTGATTGGGTTAGAATGGCAGACTTGACATGTTAAAAGGAGGGTGATGCTTGAAATCATTGTTCTTCCATTGTTAACCATGGTGACCTGCAAAGAAACGCGTGCAGCCATCATTTTGTTGCATAAAAATGGCTTCACAGGCAAGGATATTGTGGCTACTAAGATTGCACCTAAATCAACAATTTATAGGTTCATCAAGAACTTCAAGGAAAGAGGTTAAATTCTTGTAAAGAAGGCTTCAGGGCGTCCAAGAAAGTCCAGCAAGCGCCAGGATCGTCTCCTAAAGAGGATTTAGCTGCGGGGATCGGAGTGCCACCAGTTCAGAGCTTGCTCAGGAATGGCAGCAGGCAGGTGTGAGCGCATCTGCACGCACAGTGAGGCGAAGACTTTTGGAAGATGGCCTGGTGTCAAGAAGGGCAGCAAAGAAGCCACTTCTCTCCAAAAAAAACATCAGGGGACAGATTGATCTTCTGCAGAAAAGTATAGTGAATGGACTGCTGAGGACTGGGGCAAAGTCATATTCTCCGATGAAGTCCCTTTCCGATTGTTTGGGGCATCTGGAAAAAGGCTTGTCCGGAGAAGAAAAGGTGATAGTGATAGTGACATAGTGATAGTGACGTGACATCAGTCTACCATCAGTCCTGTGTCATGCCAACAGTAAAGCATCCTGGCACCATTCATTGTGTGGGGTTGCTTCTCATCCAAGGGAGTGGGCTCACTCACAATTCTGCCCAAAAACACAGCCATGAATAAAGAATGGTACCAAAACACCCTCCAACAGCAACTTCTTCCAACAATCCAGCAACAGTTTGGTGAAGAACAACTGCATTTTCCAGCACGATGGAGCACCGTGCCATAAGGCAAAAAGTGATAACTAAGTGGCTCGGGGACCAGAATGTTGAAATTTTGGGTCCATGGCCTGGAAACTCCCCAGATCTTAATCCCATTGAGAACTTGTGGTCAATCCTCAAGATGCGGGTGGACAAACAAAAACCCACTAATTCTGACAAATTCCAAGAAGTTATTATGAAAGAATGGGTTGCTATCAGTCAGGATTTGGCCCAGAAGTTGATTGAGAGCATGCCCAGTCGAATTGCAGAGGTCCTGAAAAAGAAGGGCCAACACTGCAAATACTGACTCTTTGCATAAATGTCATGTAATTGTCGATTAAAAGCCTTTGAAACATATGAAGTGCTTGTAATTATATTTCATTACATCACAGAAACAACTGAAACAAAGATCTAAAAAGCAGTTTAGCAGCAAAACTTTTTGAAAACTAATATTTATGTAATCCTCAAAACTTTTGGCCACGACTGTACATACATGCTATTTACATATTATTGTTGCTCAGTTCATACTGATTACAGTGTTATTATACTTTAGCCATGTATCTGTTTATAAGCAACTGAAAAAAGCACAAAAGTCGGGATTTCAAAACTTCTCCAGGCCCCCAAAACCCCCTAGACCTCAGAGGGTTATATTCCTTCTTATAGAAAAATTATATCTGTGAGGATTTTCCAGTCAGGATTTAGACCACTTCATAGTACTGAGACTGCTCTCCTTAGAGTTTCAAATGACCTGGGGCCTCATTTATAACCGTTTCGTACGCACAAAACCTGCCCTGAAAGAGGCGTAGGCCACTATCTACGCAAAAGGTGGGATTTATAAAAACAAACTTGATAGAAAAAATTTGCGCACCTGCACGTAAACTCTGACCAATGCGTACAAATTTTTTTTCCAGGAGTGAGAAAATTAATGAAGCAAAACAACAATTTTAAACTCCGTTTTTCATGTCGATATACAAATTTACATTAAATATTCCACTGTCATAATGTAAATAAGCACTGAATTACATGAAGTCATTATGGAGAAGTTAAACAAAAATTAGTCTATGTGAATTTAGACATTTGTAGTGGAATTACTTTTCCTGTGGCATGCTATGTTTTAATGACAGCGAGGAGTACTATAGGTGCACAATAATTCATCTTTAAACTGCAGATCTCATGTTATGAAAAAATATTTTTAGCGAGAGAGAACAATGATCAATGATGCACACTAACTTCGATATTATGGCGGACACTGCTAGATTTTGGGTGAACGAACAGTCCATTGTCTGGTTTGAATAGGTCCAATGATAATAACTTAGGCTACTGTATGATCACAGCTGCAGGTGTTAATGTCGTGTGAAGACATCTCCATGAAAAATACCACTGTATTTGAAAGAGTACAACTTGAAGTAAACGTTAAGATTTGCACGTAAAATTTTTTAAAATACTTCAGTGACGCGCCGATTCAGACAATTGAATTTGCACTGCAATAAATATAGACCTATGTTTCCACTAAAAATAGCCATTGTAAAAAGCCAGTGTAAAAGAATGAGATCAACTATATTCTTAATAGCTTTAAAACTTTATTCTAAAATATTTATTTGATAACTATTTTAAACAGTTTTTTTTTTTTGTATATTTTGATATATTTATTCTAAAACATAACAAGGATATTGGATGACTTTTAGCAAAAAAATGTTTGGCACACAAATGGCATTTACTGTCTGTATCTCATATTTCCTTGATGTCTTTTACCTTTAACGGGTGTTAAACATGGTGTCACGTGGATGGGAATATGTATGGAAATGATATGCAGATGAGGTTATGCATAGTAAAACTGGGCGTTGTAAGCTCCATATATGGTGATTTTGGGGAGGAGAGTCGCGGGGGGTGGAGATGCACGTACGCACAATCTTCCCCTGACGGGGATTTATAAAGGGATTTTTGCGTAGGTTCCGGTGTATGAATGGTTTTATAATAAATCTGAAAACTTCTGTGCGTACACAAAATCAAGCTTTTGTGCCTACGTACACTTTCAGGATGAAATCTACAGAGAGTTTTATAAATGATGCCCCTGCTCTTATCATCTGATCATGGTTGTATCTCTCTATTAGTGCTATTGGATCTTAGTACTGTGTTCAACACTACTGACCACAACATTCTTTTGAATAGATTAGAAAACTTTGTTGGTATTAATGGAAGTGCATTAGCATGGTGTAAATTGTACTCATCTGACCGCCATCAATTTGTAGCAGTGAATGAAGAGGTATCATATCGTTCAACAAGTGCAGTATGGAGTACCTCAAGGCTCAGTACTAGGGCCGTTACTCTTCACACTTTACATGTTACCCTTGGGAGATATCATCAAGAAACAAGAGGTAAGCTTTCACTGTTATGCTGATGATACTTAGCTCTATATTTCTTCGTGCCCCGGTGAAACACACAAAATTGAGAAATTAATGGAATGCATAGTCGATATAAAAAACTGGATGACAAGTAAATTTTCTTACTGCTAAATAAAAAAAATAAATAAAAATAAACAAGAGGTGTTACTTATCGGACCTAACCCCCCGCATGTAATAACCTAGAAAGCTGTCTAAGACTGATGGCTGCTCTGTCAATTCTTTGTCATAAGTTAGGAACCTAGGTGTGCTATTTGATAGCAATCTTTATTTAGAAAGCCACCATTTCTAGCATTTGTAAAACTGCATGTTTTCCATCTCAAAATATATCTAAATTACGACCTTATGCTCTCAATGTCAAATGCGAAATATTCATTCATGCGGTTTATGACCTCAAGGTAAGATTATTGTAATGGCTTTATTGGGTGGTTGTTTCTGCATGCTTATGATGATGATTATGTAGCATTTCTTGACTTGACTAAAGAAAATCATCAAACATTATTTAGTCTTGAATAAGCTATAATTTAAACACAATTGACTTACCAAAAAAAAAATGCCAATTATTATGATTTCTTCTTAGCTTTCATGTTCTCTTTTTTTAATAGAAAAAGAGATAAAGCACAGTGGGAAACCAAATGTGTCGCACAAAAACATCACATACAACTTTAGCACCACAAAGAAAACATTTTCTTATATATTAGCAGTCAATATATTAAACTGTTTAATGTATGTTGAAAATATACTGAATATTATATTGTATTAATATCTTATATGAAAAGCATCAATTCCTTATGTATTATTCAAATATATTTAAAAATCGTTGACAATATATTTACTTATATATTGTAATGTACGTTATTCAATACGTATTCACACACATGTATACAGGATGGGAATATGGGGAGCAAGTATTGACAACTATATGTACATAAATTATGCGGAACATATACATTGTGATTCATATTGGTATTGATACATACATACATACATGCATACATAAAGTACGTTCAAATAAGTGTGTAAATGTCAATCTCATTTTCCACCCACCATGTTGCCATGATTTTAAAAAGACATCTGATTGTCCAAAAAAGTCCAAAACCTTTCATAAATAAAAATAAAAACCACTAGTTTTTTATCAATCTATCTATCTATCTATACTATTCTATCTATATCTATATATATAAGATATAAATAAAATGGACATTCTATTTTTCAATACAATCCCCATATATAACACTGTCCACTTATCATATTTGTTTGGATTCACTGTATTGTGGAAGAGCGTCTGCAGGCTGGTGATGAATGGAAGAGCTGCTGGGCACAGGTATCTGCAAAAAAAGCATGCTATATGATCAGCTTCCTTGCTTATTTATTGATTTTTTTTATTGATAATATTATAAAGTTATTTTATGTTATTGTAATATGATATATTCTTTTTAGTACCATTTTACTCAGTCAAATTAAACTGGGGTTCAAGCTTCCTCTTACCTCTGAGCTGATAAGATCAGGGAAATGAAAACAAATTAAGGCCTAAAATCAGAGGGCTGTGTTGAAAGTAAAAACTTGTGACAAAAAAACAAACTGCACCTTTGGAAAAAAAAAAAAGTTAATATGTTATGCCGTCTTACTGTGAAGTGCCCCAGAAATGCACATAACCTTGGCAGACAGTTTCAGTTTATCAACCTCACTGTATTTTAAATGAAACAGAAAGAAAGCAAAAACAGAACTGCTTCTAAAATGTCCTGGTGTGGACCTTGTGTCTTCATCTGGATTTCTTAAATAATTTCAACAACTGAAAAGATCACATGGCATTTCTCGGCAGTGCCATGATAACGTTGCTGTTATTTGAAGTCAGTTTAAACGGGTGGATTTCAACCAAAGCCTGCAGGTTGAACTCCGGGCCTTCAAGTTCAAGTATAACCTAATAATCCTGACCAAATATTTCATGTGGTCTAGTAAATTTGTTTCACCTGTTATACACATTTTTGCCATGCAATGTGTAACAGAGTGTAAGTTTTAAAGCTACTGAAACCCATTACTAGCTAGGATCGAACAACATGCTAGCCAGAAGTCTAACATTTAGGAAGAATTTTAATAGATTTTTAAATCTTTAAATCATAAATTGATGTTCCTCACCTGAGGAGGACAGCAGCAGGCGTTGGCTTATAGGCAAATTTTTTTGACAGACAGATGGAGATGATAACTCAACCAAGGCGCATACCAAAAACACACCAGGGTTCCCCAGAAGAGAGTCTGGGAGAAATTTCAACATATAGCACAATCAATTGATAATTACAAACTCACACCATTACACCTGTCTGTTTAGAGAGTCCCAGAGATGGTGGAACACACAAACAATCTTAACTGAATCAGAGCGTTTTGTAAGAAAAAGGCAAAAACTAGATGCTAATGGGGGTTAAAGCAGGGAAACACCAACCGCCCGGTCCTGCCAAAGTCGATGGTGAGCGACGGTCAGGTTAGTTTGTTTGGTGGGTTCCACATTCTTGGACTCCCTAAGCAGACAGTGTACTGTTTTTGGGTTTGGAGTTGTAATTATCATTGATTTGTGCTAATGTGAATTTTTCTCCCAGACGCTCTTCTGGTGAACCCCTGGTGTGTTTTGGTATTCGCCTTGTTGAGTTATCATTCCACTGTCTGTCAAAATTTCCTATCAGCCACGCCTGCTGCTTTCCTCCTCAGGTGAGGAACTCAATTTAGGATTTAAAGATTTAAAATCTATTAACATTCTTCCTAAATGTTAGACTTCTGCTACATGTTGTTCTATCTATCTAGTAATGGGTTTCATAGCTTAAACTTACACTCTGTACACATTGCATGGCAAAAATGTGTATAACAGGGTGAAACAAATTTACTAGACCACCCTGAAATATTTGGTCAGGATATTAGGTTATACTTGAATTGAGGCCCCGAGTTAAACCTGAAGGCTTTTGTTGAATCCACGTTTAACTGACGTCAAGAACAGCAAGTTATCATGCACTGCGAGAAATGCCATTTGAGCTTTTCAGTGGGAAATTATTTAAGAAATCAGATGAAGACACAAGGTCCACACAGGACATTTTAGAAGCAGTTCTGTTTTTGCTTTTTCTGTTTCATTTAAAATACAGTGAGTTGATAATGAAACTGTCTGCCAAGGTTATTGCATTTCTGGCACTTCCAGTTAAGGACGGCATAAACATATTAACTTTTTTTTTTTCCATTTTAAGGTCAGTTTTTTTTTTTGTCATTCAAGTTTTTACTTGCACAAAGCTTTTACTCTGATTTTAGGCCTTAATTTGTTTTCATTTTCACCTGATTCTTATCAGCTCAGAGGTAAGAGAAGCTTGACCCAGTTTAATGTGACTGAGTAAAATGGTATAAAAAGAAGATATCATATTACAATAACATAAAAATATTATCAATAAAAAAAATCAATAAATAGCAAGAGCTGATATATAGCATGCTTTTTTTGCAGATACCTGTGACAGCAGCTCTTCCATTCATTCAACCAGCCTGCAGACGCTCTTCACAATACAGTGAATGCAAACAAATATGAATCAGTGGACAGTGTTATATATGGACTGTATTGAAAAATAGAATTCCATTTTATTTATATCAGATATATATAGATATAGATAGAAGCTAGATAGATAGATAGATTGAAAAAAACTAGTGGTTTTAATTTTTATTTTATGAAAGTTTTGGCTTTTTGGACAATCAGTGTCGGTTTTAAAATCATGGCAACATGTGGGTGGAAGATGAGATTGACATTTACACTATTGAAGTACTTAGTATGCATGTATGTATGTATGTATCATAACCAATTGAATCACATGTATATGTTCCTCATAATTATGGTACATATAGTTGTTCATACTTGCTCCCATATTCCCATCTGTATACATGTGTGTGAATACGTTATTGAATACGTACATTACAATAATAATTTGAAATTTTTTCACATTTTAAAATCTTTATGAATTTTATTTACCATTAGGAATTGCTGCTTTTCATATAAAATATAATACAATATAATATTCGTATATTTTCAATATAAACATTAAACAGTTGAATATATTGACTGCTAATATATAAGAACAATGTTTTGTCTTTGTGGTGCTAAAGTTTGTATGTATGTTTTTGTTGCGACACATTTGGTTTCCCACTGTGCTTTATTCCTTTTTCTATTAAAAAAAGAGACACAGAAAGCTATAAAGAAAGCAACTACTAATTGTCATTTTTTTTTTTGTAAGTCAATTTGTTTAATTATAGCTATTGCAAGACTAAATAATTTTGATTTTGGGAAAAAATTTTCTTAGTCAATAGTCAAGGAATGCTACATAAATCATCTCATAAGATGCAGAAACAACCAACCAATAAAGCATTACAATAATCGTACTTGAGGTCATATAACCGCTGAATGACTTATTTCTGCATTTGACATTGAGAGCATAGGTCGTAATTTGATATATTTTGAGATGGAAAAAAATGCAGTTTTACAAATGCTAGAAAAGTGGCTTTCTAAATAAAGAATGCTATCAAATCGCACACCTAGGTTCTAAAACTGATGACAAGAATGACAGAGCAGCCATCAAGTCGTAGACAGTTCTAGGTTTAATTACATGCGGGGGGTTAGGTCCGATATAAAGTAAACCCTTGTTATTTTTATTTTTTTTTTATTTAGCAGTAAGAAATTACTTGTCATCCAGTGTTTTATATCGACTAGCATTCCATTAATTTCTCAGTTGTGTGTTTCACGGGGGCCAAGAAGAAATTATAGAGCTAAGTCTCATAAGCATTAACGGTGAAAGCTTACCTCTTGTTCTTGATGATATCTCACAAGGGTAAACATGTAAAGTGTGAAGAGAACGGCCCTAGTACTGAGCATTGAGGTACTCCATACTGCACTTGTTGATCGATCTGATACCTCTTCATTCCCTGCTACAAATTTGGCGGTCAGATAGTAAATTTACACCATGCTAATGCACTTCCATAATACCAACAAGTTTTCTAACTATTCAAAGAATGTTGTGGTCAGTAGGTTGAACACAGTACTAAGATTCCAATAGCACTAATAGATAGATACACCCAGATCGATGATAAGAGCAGGGCCATCATTTATAAAATTCTCTGTAGATTTCATCCTGAAAGTGTAGTAGCACAAAAGCTTGATTTTGTGTACGCACAGAGTTTTTCAGATTTATAAAACCAGTCATACACCGAAACCTACGCAACCACCCTTTATAAATCCCCTCGGGAATTGTGCGGACGTGCATCTCCACCCCGACTCCCTCCCAAAATCACCATATATGGAGCTTACAACTCCTAGTTTTACGTATCATAACCTCATCGGCATATCTTACATGCATATTCCCAGCACGTGACACCATTGTTTACACCGTTAAAGGTAAAAGACATCAAGGAAATATGAGATACGCAGTATGCATGTCCAACATTTTTTTGCTAAAAGAGATCATCCAACATCCTTGTTATGTTTTTAGAATAAATATATCAAAATAGACAAAAAAATAAAACTGTTTAAAATAGTTTATCAAATAAAATATTTTAGAATAAAGTTTTAAAGCTATTAAGAATATAGTTGATCTCATTCTTTTTTACACTGGCTTTTTACAATGGCTATTTTTAGATTGAAACATAGGTCTATATTTATTGCTTGTGCAAATTCAATTGTTATACAGATCGGCGCGTCGCTGAGATATTTTAAAAATTTTACGGTGCAAATCTTAACGTTTACTTCGTTGTAGCGTTCAAATCAGTGGGATGTTTCCATGGAGAATGTCATTCACACGACATTAACACCTTGCCAGCGGTGATCATACAGTAGCCTAAGTTATTATCATGGACCTATTCAAACCAGACAATGGACTGTTCGTTCACCGCCAAAATCTCGCAGTGTCCCCATAAATCGAAGTTAGTGTGTCATTGATCATTGTCTCTCGCTAAAAATATTTTTTCATAACATGAGATCTGCAGTTTAAAGATGCATTTATGTGCACCTATAGTACTCCTCGCTGTCATTAAACATAGCATGCCACAGGAAAAGTATTCCACTACAAATGTCTAAATTTCACATAGACATTTTTGTTTAACTTCTCCATAAATGACTTCATGTATTTCCAGTGCTTATTTTCATTTGACAGGTGGAAATTAATGTAAATTTGTATATCGACATGAAAAGGAAGTTTAAATGTTGTTGGCGTCATTTAATTTTCTAATCCTGGAAAAAAAAATTTGTAAGCATTGGTCAGATCAGAGTTTACGTGCAGGTGCGCAAAGTTTTTTCTATCAAGTTTGGTTTTTTATAAATCCCACCTTTTGCGTAGATCTGGCCTACGCCTCTTTCGGGCAGTTTTTGTGCGGACGAAACGTTTATAAATGAAGGCCCAGGTCATTTGAAACCTAAGGAACGTCTCAGTACTAATGCAGTGGTCTAAATCCTGACTGGAAATCCTCACAGATATATTTTTCTAATAAGAGGAAATATAACCCTCTGAGGTCAGGGGGTTTTGGGGGACCCTGGAGAAGTTTTGACATCCGAACTTTTTGTGCTTTTTTTCGTTGCTTATAACAGATACATGGCTAAAGTATATACCCCTGTAATCAGTATGAACTGAGCAACAATATATGTAATAGCATGTATGTACAGTCGTGCCAAAAGTTTTGAGTATTACAAATATTAGTTTTCAAAAGTTTGCTGCTAAACTGCTTTTAGATTCTTTGTTTCAGTTGTTTCTGTGATGTACTGAAATATAATTACAAGCACTTCATACGTTTTCAAAGGCTTTTTATCGACAATTACATGACATTTATGCAAGAGTCAGTATTTGCAGTGTTGGCCCTTCTTTTCAGGACCTCTGCAATTCGACTGGGCATGCTCTCAATCAACTTCTGGGCCAAATCCTGACTGATAGCAACCCATTCTTTCATAGTAACTTTATTTGTTTTTGTGAGGATTAGTGGGTTTTTGTTTGTCCACCCGCCTCTTGAGGATTGACCACAAGTTCTCAATGGGATTAAGATCTGGGGAGTTTCCAGGCCATGGACCCAAAATTTCAACATTCTGGTCCCCGATCCACTTAGTTATCACTTTTGCCTTATGGCACGGTGCTCCATCGTGCTGGAAAAATGCATTGTTCTTCCACCAAACTGTTGTTGGGTTGTTGGAAGAAGTTGCTGTTGGAGGGGTGTTTTGGTACCATTCTTTATTCATGGCTGTGTTTTTGGGCAGAATTGTGAGTGAGCCCACTCCCTTGGATGAGAAGCAGCCCCACACATGAATGGTGTCGGCTGCTTACTGTTGGCATGACACAGGACTGATGGTAGACTGATGCACGTCAATATCACTATGTCACTATCATATCACCTTTTCTTCTCGCGACAGCCTTTTTCCAGATGCCCCAAACAATCGGAAAGGGGCTTTTCATCTGAGAATATGACTTTGCCCCAGTCCTCACAGTCACCAGTCCCACTATATTTCTGCAGAAGATCAATCTGTCCCTGGATGTATTTGCTTTTTGGAGAGAAGGTTACTGTCTTTCTCCTGCCTGTCTGTGCTGCCCGTTTCTTGACAACCCAGGCCATCTTCCAAAAGAATCTTTTTTTTTTTCCGCCTCACTTTTCGTGCAGATGCGCGCTCACGACCTGCCTGCTGCCATTCCTGATGCAAGCTCTGCACTGGTGGCAACTCTCCGATCCCCGCATGCTGACTCCTCGCTTTCTTTAGAGGAGTATGATCCTTGCGCTTGCTGGACCTTCTTGGACGCCCCCTGAAGCCTTCTTTTACAAGAATTGAACCTCTTTCCTTGAAGTTCTTTGGGGATGAACCTATACAATTGTTGATTTAGGTGCGATCTTAGTAGCCACAATATGCCTTGCCTGTGAGTCACATTGCCCGTTTAGGGTTCTAATGGCAACACAATGATTGCTGCAAGCGCGTGGCAGTTGTGGGTCACCCATGGTCTTTGCAGGTCGCGATGGTGTAACAATGGCGACAATGATTTCAAGCATACACCCTCCCTTTTAACATGTCAAGTCTGCCATTCTAACCCAATCACCCTGACATAATGATCTCCAGCCTTGTGCTCGCGTCACACCCCCTCACCTGATTTGAACAAGAATGATTACTGAAATGCTCTCAGCAGTCCTTAATGACAGCCATGAAATGCAGTGGACAAGGTCTTTTTTTTTTTTTTTTGGGATTACGTTAATTTTCATGGCAACAGAGGACTAGGCCAATTCATCTGATCACTCTTCTACTAACATTCTGGAGTATATGCAAATTGCTATTATAAAAACTTAAGCAGCACTTTTCCCATTTCCAATATTTATGTAATTTCTCAACCCTTTTGGCCACGACTGTAATTTATTGTGCTGTAGAGCAGATCGTTGTATATGAGCAGTTAGTGAAAAAACTTAATCTTGGTATAAACGCCCTCTTGTTGGTAAGGTTATAAAATAACTAGACAGTTTGGGGGGCTTATTGGTACAAGATCTGTCCACCTGGATCCTCGGTAGCCTATCATTTTTCTGGCAAATGAGGTGAAATCATTTTGTTTTATTAATTGTAGAAAACAATGATTTGATTTACAATTTTCTAATTTAAATAATTGTTCACAAGGGCATATGCGAGTAGTGTCCAAACATCATGACTTGATTGGTGTGACTTTTCACACCTGAGAAACAAAGACCCACAGAATGAGCTGCATATGAGCCTTTCTATCTCATCTAGGTGACCGATAGGGAAGATCTATATCTGAAATAATGTGAGGACAACTTAAAATCATTCTTTAGATGTTATGTAGTTATTCTTAGAATATATTTTATCTATCCCCACAAATACATGAGATTCACTTGCGAGTGCATAAAAATTTATTAAAACAATAAAGCTGAATTTTAGCATCATACTCCATATATACAATCTTAATAACTCATTCTTATATAGAATATATTAAATCACTCTATTTTATAAAAAAATATTAATGTTATTATTATTCCTTATTAATTTGGGCAAGAGATGATTTTTACCACTGTACTTGAAAGAACATCGTAAATTTCTAACATGATCTAGTGTCATCTGGGGACTTGTGAGACTACATATGTGTGCAGTTTAGTAATAGGACATTTGTACCCATTCTTTTCTAATACAGGCTTCTAAGTGTAAATTGCTACACTTGTCTTAGGTATTCTTGGTCGTCATGAATCCTTCCTCTTTATGAATTTGATCCCAGGAATGTTTCTATGTTTTAAAAGATATGGACTAGCAGGCTGGCCATTCAGCACCCGATACTTCTCTTTGCAAATGCCACTTCTGTATTTTTGGATGCGACTAATTGTGGTCTGGCATGTGTCATGTTGAAAATATATAAATGAACATCACATACCTGGCATTTCCAAAAGATATTGTTTATGATTTCTAAAGGACATACTTTTTTGAAGAGACTTTGAAGAGAGTGGAGTGTGTGCCCGCGTTAGCGAATCAGAGGGATTATGTGAGATATACCTTTTCTGTATCTTTGACAGAAAAGGGAGATCAAATCGGTCTGTACTTAACTGTTCTTGGGTCAAGTTGTGTTTTTTTATGAGAGGCTTAATAACAGCAAGGAAGAAGGTTTTGGGGAAATCCAATGACAATGACAAATTAATAATAGTCAGAAGAGGATCGGATGACTTCTGGAAACCACCTCTTTTAGGAGTAGAGGAAATAGGGTTAAATCTACACCACATGTTGTGGTTTAGATGATTAAACAAGTTTATACAATTCTTCCTCTCCTATGTAGAGAATGAGTGGAACTGTTCCTCAGGGGATCTATAGTGCACTGTTTAATGTGCGATGCTATAGCTGACGGGCTGCATGGTTACAATTTATCTCTATAGTATCGATCTTAGAAGGTAAAGTAGTTCATAAAGTCATTACTGCTGTGCTGTTGGGAAATGTCAACACTTGTTGATTGCTTTATTTTTCGTTATTTAGCCACTGTATTGAATAAATAATGGGGTATGTTTTGTTTTCTTCTAAAGAGGACGAAAAGTAATACGATTAGCGGTCTTTAATGCTTCTCTGTAGGATAGGGTACTTCTTCGCCACGCAATGTGAAATACCTCTAGTTGTGTTCTCCAGCTGGCTCCATTTCCGGGTGCTCCCTGTGTGTCCTCCGGCGCCGACCCTCCCACCCTGTCCGTGCTCCATCTTAGACCCATGGTTTGTCAGAGTGTTTTCCTTAATCTTCCTAAAGCATAAAGGAGGAACCTGTATCTAAAGTGTAGAAAAGAGAGAGTCCATCGTTTCTGTTACATAATTAAGTTTTCTGCCCGTGCTGGCTATGTGAGAATGAGATAGATCAGACAGATTACTTACAAAGCAGTCTTTGTGGTAGAAGTGATGGTTCACCAATTTGTAATGAGTGGTTTACAGTTTTAGCTATATGTAGTTTACACATGACTAGATAATTCGAGATATCATCGCTGGGCCTGCAAAATTTTAGTGGAACAAACTTTACAGTAAAGGCGTATCATGAACCTAATCATGAATTCATGCATAAAGTTATCATCCTGCTTCTCTTTTCTTTTTTTTTTTGTTTGAAATTACTGCTCATTGTACTTCATGCCTTATTTTGAATTTTCTCATTCGAATATATTCAGGACCCCCCTAAACCTCCATGCGATTCTGTCCTATAGTTCTTTTCTAATCTACATACCGACTTCATGGTTGAACAACACCTTCAATGCATGGTAATTCATGTACCCTACCAAAAGTGTTATCCAAAATTTCAAACACTATTAACCCTCTGGAGTCTAGGTATTTTTGGGGCCTGGAGAAGAAGTTTTGTCATGCAATGACATTTGTGCTTTTTTCAGTTTCTTTAAATATCTACATGCAAGTCTAAATCTCCATGTATCAGCAAAAATAGGCAAATAATATGTGAGCAGCATGTATGTACATTGATTGTGTTTTTGAGAAAAAATGTTTATGTGTGGTTAGTGAAAACTAAAAATGTTAAATCCACTTGAATAAGGAAATAAAACACATACAGAACATTGGTTCCCAGGGAATTTTGAGAACTGGAGCTTGTAGCTAGAATTTTTTTTTTCTAAATGATGTGAAAATCATCTTGTTTACTCACTTACAGAAAAAAAAATATTGATTAAATTTTCTAAGACATTTTTGTTGGTAAAAGTATAGGCGGAGTAGGCGTCCCTATCATGAATTCAACCTGATGAAGAACAAGGCGCATAATGCTGCATAATGAGCCATTCAGTAGTCAGCTGTTTGTAACTGAGAGGGATGAGTTACAAGAAGAAAGAATGTGAGGACAAAATAAAATCTATATAATTTTATGTTTGGTTTTAGTTAGAATTATTTAATTATACCACAACATTAATTTAATATTCACTGTGAGTGCAGGTTAAACAGGTATTAGGAAAACATCAAAGATGTCTTTCAAACTGACTTTTTGCATCATACTCCAGTCACACAATCCTTCAGAACTCCGTTTTAACAATTTATTTCTACAAAATTAAGGAAAACACTCTGACACCATGGTATAAGGCACATCGCACCCTAAAGAGAGACAGCCCGAAATGGAGCACAGCGGAGGAACACAAACTAGAGGTATTTCACATTGCTTGGCAAGACAGGACCTATCCTACAGAGAAGCATAAAGACCGCTAGATCGGATTACTTTCGTCTCTTTTAGAAGAAAACAACCATAACCCGGTATTTTAATACAGTGGCTAAATTAACGAAAAATAAAGCATCAACAGTGTTGACATTTCCAAACAGCCAGCGTAATGACGTTATGGAACGACTTTACTTCTAAGATCGATACTATTAGAGATAAATTGTAACCATGCACCGCAGCTATAGCCTCGCACATTAGACAGGCACTATAGATTCCCTGAGGACAGGTCCACTCATGCTCTGACTATAGGAGAGGACGAATGGTATAAACTTGTTAAATCATCTAAACAACCACATGTGTGTTAGACCCTATTCCATCTAAGTCTAAAAGAGTGTTTCCAGAAGTCTAGATCTCTTCTGGACTATTAATTAATTTGTCATGTCATTAGGATAGTCCCCAAAACCTTCTTACCTTGCTGTTATTAACCTCTTCATTAAAAAAAACACAACTTGACCCCAAAGAACTAGTTAATTACAGACGATTTGAATCTCCCTTTTCTGTCAAAGATACTAGAAAAAGGTAGTATCCTCACAATAATCCCTCTGAATTCGGCTAACGCGGGCACACACTCCACTCTCTTCAAAGTCTCTTCAAAAAAGTATGTCCTTCAGAAATCATAAACAATATCTTTTGGAAATGCCAGGTATGTGATGTTCATTTATATATTTCAACATGAACATGGGCGCATTAGTCGCATCCAAAAATACAGAAGTTGCATTTGCTGAAGCAGTATATTTGTAAATAACTGCTATCTATTTGATATATTTTAAAATTTAATTTATTCCTGGGATCAAATTCTAAGTTCAGCATTCATTACTCCAGTCTTACTCCAAGTGTAACAATTTACACTATACCATTTAAAAGTGGGAGTCCGTATGTATGTATATGTAGATATAACTTATTTAGCCACACAAGTGAGATAAGACACTAATCATGTTAGAAATTTATGATGTTCTTTCAAGTAATAAAAAAAATCATCTCTTTTCAAATTAATAAGGAATAATAATAACATTAATATTTTTTTTTTTTTTGAGTGAGCAATCAGAATATTAGAATGAGTTCTGAAGATTGTGTGGCTGGAGTATGATGCTAAAATTCAGCTTTATTGTTTTAATAAATTTTTATGCACTCGCAAGTGAATCTCATGTATTTGTGGGGATAATTAAATTATTCTAAATAACTACAAACATAAAAATGATTTTAAGTTGTCCTCACATTATTTCTTGTAACTCTTCCCTATCGGTCACCTACCTGACTGAAAGGCTCATATGCAGCTCATTCTGTGGGTCTTTGTTTCTCAGGTGTGATCACACCAATATTCATGATTGTTGGACGCTACTCGCATATGCCCTTTTGAACAATAAAGTGTCTTAGAAAATTGTAAATCAAATCATTGTTTTCTGTAGTGAGTAAACAAGATGATTTCACCTCATTTTGAGAAAAATCTAGGCTACAAGCTCCAGGTGACAGTCTTGTGAACAAATGTTCTTCTAGATGTTTTATGACCTTATTTCAGTGTCTTAAAAAATTAGTTTTTTCACTAACCACACATATAAAACGTTTTCTCAAAAACACAATAAATTACAGTCTGGCCAAAAGTTTGAGAAATTACATAAATATGGAAATGGAAAAGTTGCTGCTTAAGTTTTTTAATAGCAATTTGCATATACTCCAGAATTTATGAAGATGATCAGATGAATTGTAGTTTCTTTGCCATGAAAATAAACTTATCCAAAAAAACCTTTCCACTGCATTTCATGGCTGTCATTAAGGACCTGCTGAGTCATTTCAGTATTTTTTTTTATCATTCTTGTTAACTCAGGTGAGAAGTGACGAGCACAAGGCTGGAGAGCATGATGTCAGGGTGATGGGTTAGAATGGCATTTATTTTTCTTTCAATTTAGGATAAAACCCCTTTTCGGTTTTCAGATTCCAAAAGTTAAAAAATTCCAACCTTTAACATCAATTTCAAGTGACAGTATTGAATCTTGATTATGATTTCGGCAATGAGTGGGTGTGAGGCGTGTTGTCTAACCCCAATAGAGTAAAGGAGGGATAAAGACATCTATTTTTCAACATGTCAGGTCTGCCCCAATAAGCATCAATTGTCATGAAACCTATGTTATTCTGTGGGCACCTATGTATCTCATCACCACGGTAAGCAGGGGGGGGACCAGAGCATATTACAGTTTCTGACATCGTGCATGGAAGTTCACACACACTCTTTAATGTTATTTTTAGTGATCTCCGACTGGCGAAGTCGAACATCATTAGAGCCAGAGTGAATAAAAATCTTACTGTATTTACATTTAGCATGTAGCCAGCACTTTAAGTTTGCCAGGCGCTGTCAGGCGCTCTGGCTCCCGGTAAACATTGGACTATGGTGGCTGGTGTCTCTATTTTCACTCTATAATCACCAATAACTAGAGCACTTTCATCAGGTTTCTCAGTGGGTGTGTCACTGAGTGGGGAGAACCTGTTTAATGTTTTGATCGGAACGTAAGGGTGGTGTTTTGACCCGCGACTATGCTGCTCACAGTCACCCGTTGCCCTGCTGCAGTGGCTCTGTTACCGGAACCGAACAATGTACAGGACTCCCTGAGCTAGTCGCATCCAAAGCCGTATCTAGAGCCCTCACATTCTTACTGTCCTCAATTAAAGTTTGGATACGTGTCTCTAATTCTAAAATCTTCTCTGTCAGCCTAACTATTTCCCTGCATTTATCACATGTGAATCCCTCACTGCTGACAGAGACTGAACATGTGGCAAGCAGTGCAGGTGAGATGCAAGAAGCCATTACTCACCGTGATTGTAGAGTAATTCCGACTTACACAGTTGTTTGATGGACTCGTAAAAAAAGGATGAATGGAGATCGATAGACAAGCTAGTAGGCTAAAGGAATGCTAACGCACTGCTACACACAGCGCTCACAGTTTAGATAAGAGATGTTGTCTATTAGTATTAAATTAGAAACATGGTGAGAATTAAATTATTCTTTAGCAATTTGAACAACAGATAGGAGTAAGGTAGAGATTTCTACAGATAAACAAAGCTACACGGATCTACAAACCAGCACAGCAGGCAGGAACAGGAAGCGATCTCAACAGGAAGCCAAATAAACAGGAAGTAGTACTTTGTAGTAGTAGTACTTCAAACAGGAACTAGTACTTGAAAATACTGTTTAAAATGTGTACCTAATGCAGCACGAATTCTGGCAAATGCATGAATGTAAATATGGTTTAAAATCAAATGTATTTTGGGTTAACTAATTTCAATAAAATGGGACAGCTGGCAATGTGATGATCTTCCCCTCATAGTCAGCATCCATGTTTCGTTTGGAGAAATCTCCTGTAACACAACTCTAGTAAAAAAGTAATATAGTTAAAAATACATTTATTTCAAACTAAGTACAGTTCAAATCTATTAACATATAACATATTAACAGATAACTCGAGACCTACTGTTATAAAATTTTAATGAACTTAATTTGGAGTATTACTTGTGCACATGCACATTTCTTTATAATAAGCCTAAAAATTTGTTTTAATGTCTTTTAATGAAAACGTAAATATCCCCCTTTAAATGAAAAATCGGTAAAAAATGTCCCAGGTATACTTGCAATTTTCCCCATTTCAGCACAACAGATAATAAGTTGTTTTTAAATGGATTCCAAACTTTTGCAAAATTTAAAAAAAGAAAAGTAAAAATTTAGTTTTTCCTTTTAGCAGACTTGAAGTATACGAGTTACTAAAATACAATTGCAGTACATTTTAAAAAAGTACAAAAATTTGGGAAATAATTAGTGTAACTTGGCAGAAAAAATGTTTTAAAAACATTTATATAATTTTTTTTCACTGGTGAAATATCTGAGGATCTATAAAACCTGTTGTGTGTTTAACTTTAGGGTCAAAAAAAAAAAATATGTACAAAAATAGAACTTAAAATAAACACCTTTCAAAATTTGTTACCCAAAAACTTACTATAAAATGGGTCAAATTTTTGGGTACCTTTGGTAAATAGATCAAAAAAGGCTCTAAAAAATAAATGTCTTTAAAATCTTAGTCTTTTTTTAAAAAAAAAACGCAAAAATTAACTTTTTTGAATTAAAAAATTAAAAATGGAGGAAAATTCTTTATTAAATAAAATTTTTCTCAAAAACATTGGACAATTTATTGGTCCCAAAAATTTCTTTTTGGGGGGGGGTTATGAACATAAAATTACCAGCCTGGCCTTTTTTCATAAAAAAAAGGGAAACAAAGCCCCAATTTTTTCATCCATCAAAAATATTGAGTTTCAAAAATTGTGAAGTGGCTGTGAAAGTTGAGCAGTGAAAATTCCCATTTCCACAAAAGGAGTAATTAATGGGGTCTATAGGGCTTAAAAAGAACTTTTATTGTATTTGGGTAAAATAAAGTGTTTATGGGTTTAAGGTAAAAGAAACAAACATTTTTTTCCAAAATTTACTTTATTGTTCTTCTCTTGTCGCCCTTTTAATAAAATGTGTCTTTTTTTACAAAAAATGTTCTGAAAAGCGGTGGCTCAAATTTTGCAGCTATCCAGTCGTTGTGTTTGGGGCGAATGTATCAAGCGTGTAACAAAAAGTTCGCCCCCTGTATTGTATGCTTTGTCCCAGCATGGAGACAAAAAAAAATAAAACCCCATTAGCTAAAAAAAAATCAATTGCCCAACTTTTTCCCTTTCCCGCCCCCCCATTTTTAAATTTTTTTTTCCGCATTTGTATCCGACTTCCCCTTTAAACTGTAGGCCCTGGGGTAACTATTTTCGTAGTTGGGGGGTTTTAAAAATAGTTTTCTGTGAAAGACAAAGACGTTAATACCGAAATTTATAATGGGGCACAATAAAAACAAATTACGACGATAGATGGTCTCAAAGGGTACCCCGGTCACTGTTAACTGGGTGACGATAAAGAAGTGGCCGAGGAACCTAGGGGGAATATTTAACTACTTGAATGTCAAAAAGGAGTTGATGGAGCAACAATGAAAATTATAAAAGTACAGAGGCCTACCAATTTTACAATGGGAAAGTGGGTCATTACTTTTACACATGAGGGTGATTTTTTTTTTTTTAAAAAAACAAATGTGCCCCCAGCATCGAGCAGTCCAAACCCCCACTCGGGTGGGTGCGGGTTTAAAAAAGGGGTCGGTGAAGCTATGGATGTTCGATGAGGGTTTTGGAAAGGCATGTACCACGCGACATATTAAAAACGTAAAAACTATCAACAATTTTTATTTATTTTTCTGATAAATCTTAAAAATTGTTTGTTAACATACAGTCAGTTTTTTAAAAAGTTAAAAAGAAATTTTACTTTTGGCCCATACACAGCTGGACCTGAGCCACCCCAGATAAGTATTTTGTTAATCTTTTAAATTTTACAAGGGAGTAAGGTAAGGAACTTTTAAATTACATTTATAAAAAGGGAGGGGTTTGAAACTGGGGGGGAAACACCTTTATTGGGGTTGTTTATTGGGCGATTTTCTTTTACAGAAAAAAATGATCAAAAAATTTTTTCACTTATAAAGGTGGGGGAAGTGGGGGCAGTGGTCGGGTTTGACTCCAACCCGTTGGGTTTTGAGTTCGGGCGGGCCATACCAACTGATCCCTTTGGCAAGGCCCAAACCCCCAAATGCCCCCCGGGCCCGGCATAAAGGTACCCAATCCGGGTGTGTGTAATTTGGATGGGTTAAAGCAGAGCACAATATTTGAGTATGGGTCCCCTATTTGGCTTTTTTCCGTCACTTTCACTAGAATTGCAGCTTTGTAAAAAGCGGAATGAGAAATTAGGGGTTAGGGTAGGACGTTAGGTAACTGGGGTGGGATGTAGAGGGTGTAGGGAAGACTGGAACATTTTAAATAAAGTTGTTTTTAAATCAGTTGTGTTAAAAAAGGGAAAAGGCTGGTTGGTTTTAGAAATTTTATAAAAACATTTGTGATTTTTCGATCGTGTTTGTTGTTTTAAGGAACAAGAGCATTACTGACCATCCGTAAAAATTTTCCCCTTTAATTTCCCTACGTAATAAACCAAGAGGGAAATTAAGCCCAAAAATTTTTCATGACCAAATCAGAGATTAAAGATAAAAAAAAATCAAATTAAGGTAATTTAAAAAAAAAAAAAAAATTACCCCACGGTTGATGACATTTTAAGGTTTTCAAAATAATATTACGAGGAATGCTGGTGATTTCGGAGGTATCCGCAATAAATTAGACGCAGCTTCACGAGTCATAGGGGCTGATCCAAATTGTGCTGGGAAACTGTTGGGTATTTCTGGACCTGGTAAGGTGCTCGGAAGAAAATGAACCAGTGTCAACCCCGGTGAGCTGACCCAAAAGGGTTTTTTCTCAGGGGGTTTGACAATGGGACCCCCTCAATGCATTTGTGTTCCCCTACAGTGTGGTGGCTTCAGGTCATTTGTTTTTAACTGTAGTTGTGGCAAAAACGATGGGGCCTCCAATGTGTTTTTGCACACAGTTTAGGGGATGTGGATGTGTACCCTCAAGTGTCCACTGCATCACGGGGTATCGATAACTTTGGAAATAATTAAACATTTTTTCATTTGTACTTAAAAACTCTGAGAATAATTAAAGATGGGACCCCACTTTTTAACAGTGTGTGGGAGAGAGAGAGCATTAAAAACAAAACGGGATACAACTCAACTGTAGTATTAAAACATAGGTCAATATTGAATGAGAAATGTAGCTAGTGGCCTGCTATCAACTGCATCTCTGTAATTTACAGGGGAAAAATGTGATATTTTAAAGACCAAAAATCTTTACACCCCAAATATGAAAAAATGGTGGACAAAGGTAATCATGCAAAAATTTGTTGTACTTTCTTTAAAGCTTTTTATGATCTTTAAAAGTATTTATAGAATGGACTTCATTAATCTAAAAGTTAGGCGAACAACCAAGCTAGCTAAGTTGGGTTTGTTTACCCAAATCAGACCTTTTCAGCACCCCGGGGTGCTTCTTTATTAACTGTGTAGCAATTTCCCGGGGGAAGTGTTGCAGTTGGCTTCCGTCCATGAAAAGGTATGAACACACTAAGGGGGTTTGGTGGGTGCTTGGGTTTTCCCCTTTGCCACGCCTCAGGGTTTTTCTTTTGGGATGGGTGTCAATTTCCAAGTGCAACGACACTGACCCCTTTACATTGTGTTTGTAACTCGTTGGACAATTTTTCTTTAAAAACAATTGTTATGCAGCCCCCAACTGGCTATAAAATTGATATATTTTTCGTTTGTTATTAGCCACAGCTTAGGAGTCAGGTCCTCAGCCAGAAGTAAAATCCGAAGCAATGGTTTCACCATTGTTGCCAGGAAATTAAGGGAAGAAAAAGTTGTGGACAGCTGGATTGTAGGATTCTTTCCAGGTTCGGAAATAGTTTTAAAAAGCCATTTTTACACATTTGAATATTGGGTTGAAAAGTTTGGAACATGTTGTAAATACAACAACCCTGATTTTAGAATGTCTCTTTTGAAAACAAATAAAGATTTGTTCAAAAGAAAACCGCGTTCCAGGACATGGCCGGCCTGAAAAATACGTGAGAATAAAAACCGCCCTCTTTTTTGGTATCATTTGAGGGGGGTGTTATAAAATTTCCCCCACTGGTATATGTGTGGGTGGACAATCTTAACTTTTAAAAAAATAGCTTTGGTTTTAGACTTTAGCCTTTAATTTAAGTATCTTTTCTATGCATGAAAAGCTTGTAACCCTCCCAAAAAGAAAGGAAAACTTGAAATAACATGACCCTTTTAAATTTCCCAAACAACATAAAAAATTTTGAAAATGCCGGGAAAGGAGGTCATTGTCCCAAGCAGGGGGAGAATGGGAAATTTAGTGGACAAGCTCTTAAAGAAAAAGGGTTTTTCTTGGTGCCACAAAACACCTTTTTGGTAAAAGAACCCTTTTAAGGTTGTCAAAAAACCACTGATGAAAGGTTCTTTGGCCCCATTTCTTTCAGATCAAACCCTTCATTTTTAAACTAACATTTTCTTAAAAGGATTGTATAAAATAAAAAAAAAAAAAAAAATCCCGAAGTAACAAGCGTGACAAGATGTAATTAAAATGTTTTTGCATTTACAGTAAATATACCTCAATACATGTATATGCGTTTAAGTGTTATGAAAAGGAAAAATTTGGGGTTTTAGAGTTTTTTAATTTTTTCAACATCTATTTTCTATAATTCTACAAATTTTAAACTAACTTCAGTTAATATTACATATTTAGTCCAATACAGAAAGAATATCAGAAAGCATCCTTTTATCTTTTTCCCGTGTGTGTGTGGGTGTGTGTGTGTGACAAATTAGAGATTTTTTTTGTTAAATGTATTCCCCTGTGGAGCGATCATTTTTCATTGGGGTTTTTTTGCATTTTTGGAAGTGGTACACACAGACAGAGGAGGGGAGGGATGAAGGGGTGCATTCTGTGTTCTTGGATTGATTCAATAGTTTCTTCATTTTTGTAAATTTTTCCCCCTTACAGTTAGTAATTGAAATGTAGATTAAATTTGTATAAATTTTATGAAAAAAAGATTTTTGAAAAAAATGCTAAACCTAAAGACTCCCAAATTTT